>NC_058130.1:139844450-139862409 GCF_016433145.1 Gracilinanus agilis | reverse complement strand
GAGGGAGAGAGAGAGAGGGAGAGGGAGAGAGGGAGGGAGGGAAAAAGAGAGAGAGTGGGAAGGGAAGAGAGGGGAGAAGAGAGGGAGACAGAGAGGGAGGGAGAGGGAGGGAGAAGGAGGGAGAGAGGGAAGGACAGAGAGGGAGGGAGAAAGGGAGGGAGAGAGGGAGGGAGGGAGGGATAGGGAGAGGAAAGGAGAGATGGAGAGAGAAAGAGAGAGATGATTAGATGATTAAAGTTAATATTTTTAAACTCAAGTTAAGACTTTGTTTATCCCCATAGGATTTCCTCTTATTAGATTCACCACAATGTTATAGTTTATGCAGATATCTTCGGTTCTTGTCTTTATTAGAGCGTTAGGTATCCTTTCCAGCATTGTGTCATATGCATATTTGATAAACATGCCATCTTTGTCCCTATAGAAGTGAAACAGGACATGGAGGTTACTGCCACTGGTTGACTCCAATTCCCCAGTTTTTATTTATTCAAGCCTCTAGGTATCCATGGAGACTGACTGAAAAGATAGTCTTTCTGTAATCCTGGGGAGGGAGAAGGCAGAAAGGAGCCTTTTGAATGTAGTAAGACCTGGGAGCCTGGAGCTGGAACAAGCACAGGAAATAGGCTCAAGCATTCTGGGGCTTGGGGAAAGCTGGGGTCACCACTGTTGCTAGTGTTCTTAAAAGCAAAGCTACCAGGGCTGCTATTCCCATGTCACTGTTGTAGCCACTAAGGCTGCTGACTGCTTTCCTGGGTTCTCGAAAATGGGAACAGGCATTGCCTAGGCAGGAGCCAAGTGAGGCCACCATTCCACTTTGGTCTGGAAGCTGCTGAACACATGAGAAGTGAATAGGGGAGCAGGAGACACCCAGGGAAACAGTCCTGACAAGCTACTGAGCAAGGAAACTGGGAGAGCTGAAGCTGTGGAAATTAGTTGTCATGGAAGCTGCAGTAGAGTGTCAGCAATGAGGTTGCCAGCACCAGACTTTGGGGCCAGGAGACATGCCTGGGCTGGTCAGAGCATTGCTGAATTTATCCAGCGAGGCAGATCCAAGGTGGCATTTCTATTTGTCCCTTCCTCTTCCTACTTTCTGGGATGACATGTGTTTATTCCAAAACTTATCTCTATTTAGAGTTTTTAAAAATTCCTGTTCACCTAGTCACTAAGATAAAGTGGTTAAGCACTGCATTGCTGATCTCTGTGTTTCATTAGTCAAGTGCTGTCATATGTGGAAAATTGCAGAAAAATGAATAATAAGAGATTTAATCTGTAACATATATGAAAGAGACCGAGAAAGAGATTTTCTTTCTAATTGCTGGGACCTTCCTCATTTGGACTTTAAGCTGGACAAAGTTGAAGTGTTGATTCATAGTTTTATAGCCTCCTGAAGGAAGGGAATAAGTATGGATTGAGCCAGTGGAGGTTAAGTGACTTGCCCAAGGTCACATAGCTAGACAGGGGTCTGATTTGAATCCAGGGCCTCCCATCTCTAACCCTGGAACTCTATCTGCTGAGCTATCTAGCTGCCCCCCACGACCCATTCTTGACGAAGCCATGCTAGCTCTTTGGACTTACTTTGTTTTCTAGATATCCCGCACCCATCTCTTTAATAATGCATTTTACACTTTTACCTAGTAATCAAAGTCAAGCTCATCAACCTCTTTTTGAAAACTCAAGAAATCTGCAGTTCCCAGTCATGCAGCACCTCTCTTGTGGTCCTCAATGTTTCAGATAGCACCAGTGTGCCCTTAGCAATCCCACTTGCCAGTGCCTTCAGTTCTCATGCATGTAGAGTAGCCCTTTGGGGTCAGATGACTCAAAGTCACCAAGGGCAACTAGGTACCTTCTTACTCCTGACTCCTGGTGAGCTAGTTCTGTTCCTTCCAGTCCCCAAACAGAAGCAACATAAGGATGGAAAAGCTCTGCCTTCTCTCTCTATTGTCAGTGAATTTCCCTTTCATCCATTCCAGCACAATAGTTATTTGTGAATATATGATAGCAGCTATTATAGTTATTGGGTTTTGAATAGGGGATACTCATATTAATACTGAGGATTTCTTTTTAACCTTTCTTTATTTCTCTTTTCTTTTCCCTTCTCATTTTTCTTTTCTTCTTAAAAAAAAATGCTTACTTTCCCTTTTAGTAACCAATCTAAGACAGAAGGACAAGAGCTCAGCAAATAGGGTTAAGTGACTTATCCAGGGTTATCCATCCAGGATGTGTCTGAATCTAGATTTGAACCTAGGTCCTCTTGACTCCTGACCTAGCCACTCCAGCCTAGAGGAGGAGGAGAAGGAGGAGGATCAATAATCAATCAATCAACAGGTACCTTCTCTGTGTGCTAGTTGTGGAATGGAGGGGGTGTAGTAGTACCAAGTACAAAAAACAATCCCTACCTACAAAGAACTTACATTCTAATAATAAAGACACTGGCTATAATAAACTCTACTGGCTCCCTTTTGCCTCTAGGATAAAATATAAACTCCACTGTTGGTTTTTTAAAGCCCTTTAAAGCCTGACTGCTCCCTACGTTTTCAGTCTCATCTGACATTACTCTCCTTCTTTCACTCTACTGTTAAGCCAAAATGATATTGCTCACACCTGATATCCCATCTCAGGGTCTTTACCTTTGCACTGGTTGTCCCTCATGCCTAGAATGTTTTCTCTTCTTATCTCTTGTAATTCTTGTAGTGACAACATTTAACTGCTATCCCCAATATATGAGTTAACTCCTCCCTTTATATTGAAATGTTCAGTCAAGGCTCCAAACTTTGGATCAGATGAGCCTGATATATTTCTTTATGCTATTTGGGGGGGGGTTGTGGGAATTTTTTTCATAGACTGTATTAATTCTTATATCAGAATCCTGAAGTATAAAGGCCCCAACCCCTGTAAGGATTATCATATTACTTGTCTGGGTTCTGAGTTAGAGAATCCCAACTAGTTTACAACTTTTTGCATTTTCTTTTTTAAGAATCCCAATGAATGTCTTCCCTTTTAACAGAATTTGCTTAGTAGAAAAGAGAGACAAGGATTTTTTTCCTGTGTACCTGTCAACCTGTGTAACCATTATCTGTCAGTGTGGGGAATGACTGAGGGTTTGTTGGACCACCTCTCATTAGCTATTTACCTATTAGGATATTCAAAGGAGGGATTGAAAAATGAGCTCCTATTATAAAAGAAGACATATCTTTTGATCCAGCAATACCACTACTAGGTCTATATCCCAAAGAGGTAAAAAAAAAAATTAAAGGACCAGTTTGTACAAAAATATTTATAGCTGAGTTTTTTGTGGTAGCAAAGAATTGAAAACTAAAAGGATGTCCCTCAATTGGGGAATGGCTGAACAAACTGTGGCATGTGATAATAATGGAATATTCTTGTGCTGTAAGGAATGATGAACTGGATGATTTCAGAAAGAATTGGAAAGATCTACATGAACTGATGCAGAGTGAAATAAGCAGAACCAGGAAGACATTATACACAGTAACAGCAATATTGTGGAATAATAAAATGTGATAGACTTTACTACCAAAAGCAATATAAGGATCCAGAATGATTATGAGGAACTTATGAAAAAGAATGCTATCCACCTCCAGAGAAAGAACCATTGGAGTAAGAATGCAGATGGAAGCATATGGTTTATCACTTGTTTATTTTGGGTCTGTGTTTTAGGGTTTTGGTTTTATGGGATTATTTGTTTATAAAAATGAATTATTGAAGCAAGTTTTGTGTGATAATACATG
The DNA here is from genome assembly GCF_016433145.1 of Gracilinanus agilis. Taxonomy (NCBI): domain Eukaryota; kingdom Metazoa; phylum Chordata; class Mammalia; order Didelphimorphia; family Didelphidae; genus Gracilinanus; species Gracilinanus agilis. Next base: position 139,858,666 of record NC_058130.1, on the reverse strand, counting down.
TATAACCCAGATTGAATTGCTTGTCAGATCCAGGAGGGGGCAGGGAAGGAGGGAGTGAGGCAATTTGGATCATATAACTTTGGAAAACTCATGGAAATTTGTTATTAAAAGAAAATAAAGAAAAATGAGCTCTTAAAACTCTATGTATGGATCTTCCTTGAGATCTGTCAAGGTCTTTGGTCATCAAGAGGGCCACTGACAAGTCAATCAATTGATTATAAGGCTAGTCTAATCAATAAACTGATAGTCTTAACCATAATTCAGTCTCAGAATAATTTAAACCATAACAAGGTCAGACTTATGCTAGGTCAGAAATTAACTCTGAGGTCCTAGAAGTGATCTATGTGGCCATGTTCTTTCTGAAACTAGTGGAGATGTTTGGGAGCATTCAGGATAAGTGTCATATCTACTGAAAATTCAAATAATTTGTTTTCTTGCCTTATTTCCTTTTCTTGATTTTAAGTTCCTTGAAGGCAAAAACTGTAGCTAATTCATTTTTGTATCTCCAGTGCCCTGCACATATTAGGTGCTTTAAAAATGTTTATTGATTTAAATAAAATTAAATTTGGTAAAATTTTCCCATAGGGATGTCTGGTTTCTCTTTCTGATTCTACCCTACTTCTATCCTCAAACTGTAATCAGAACTATAATGTCTTAGATCCAGGAGGATAATCAGAAATCCCTTTGTCCCATTCTGAAGGGCAATTTGGAACTATGTGCAAAGGGCTTTAAAAGAATGCCTACCCTTTGACCTGGTCATACCACTGCTGGGTCATACCCCAAAGAGATAATAAGGAAAAAGGCTTGCACAAAAATATTTATAGCCACACTCTTTGTAGTGGCAAAAAATTGGAAAATCAGAGTGTCCCTTGACTGGGAATGGCTGAACAAATTATGGTATCTGATGGTTATGAAATACTATTGTGCTGAAAGGAATTATGAACTGGAGGAATTCCATGTGAACTGGAAAGATCTCCAGGAATTGATGCAGAGTGAAAGAAGCAGAACTAGAAGAGCATTATACACAGAGATTGATACATTATGGCACAATTGAATGTAATGAACTTCTCTACTAACAGTAATACAATGAACCAGAATAATCCAGAGGAGCTTCTGAGGAAGAACGCTGTCCACTCCAGAGAAAGAACTGTGGGAGCAGAAATGCAGAAGAAAAACATATGATCGATTACACGGTTGAATGGGGATGTGATTAGGGTTCTGGCATTAAAAGATCACTCTACTGCAAATATGAATAACATGGAAAGAGATTTTTGAACATGTATAATCCAGTGGAATTGCTTGTCAACTCCGGGAGTGGGTGGGAAAGCAGGGGAGGGGATCATGAATCATGTAACCATAGAAAAATATTCTAAATAAAAAAAAAGAAATCTCTTTGTCATTTTTCTTAGTGCTCCATTTATTTCCATAATAATTCCCATTTCTATATCATTTTAAGGTTTTCAAAGCACTTTTCTCTCAATTACTCTTTGAAATAGTTGCACAAATATTATTTAATTCAATTTAAATCAACAAACATCACTTTTAAACATCTACTCTGTGCAAAAAAGTCATGATGAGAGGCCCTGGGGATGCAAAGAAAAATGGAAACAATTCCTAATCTCAAGGAGTTTATTAAGGTGATATACAGGTACTTAAGTAAATAGTAATTTTATGAGGAGGGAAAAGATAATCAGGAAAGGATGTGTGTAGGAGATTCTACCAGAGCTGTCCTTGGAAAGATTCTAAGAGGTACAGGTGAAAAGGAAATACATTCTAGATGTGAAATTATCTCTAACTGAAAGAGGGGGAAATAGGTTCTGAGAAGTGAAATGATTTCTCCAGATTACAAAACTGGTGGCAGAATTTAAGTCTCCTAGTTTCATGTTCAATATGCCTTTTTTCTTTTTAGTTATTTATCTATTTTATTTTATTGATGTCTTTTGCTTTTTTTCATATTCCTTACCCATCAAGCTTTCTCTCATACCAAAAACAACAATATAGCTCTGCAGAACCAACTGACATTGATCAACTTTAATAGTATATACAAAGTTCTGTGCCTATAGTCCTCTATCTTTCCATGCTTCATCTCTTACACCTTGGATGCCTCAAAAGTTATATTCTACTAGTCCCATCTATTGCATCTTCATAAGGAATTCTCCTTTGCCTCTTTCCTTGGTCAATCCCCACTCTGGTTTCTTCCTTTTTCGCTCCTTCTCCAGCCCTCTCTTAAATTCCCATTTCATTTTCCAGCATTTCTCTTGGTTTTTCACACTTACCAACCCCACCCTGTGTTGGACACCAGCTAGCTAGCAGTTCTATAATATAGTTTCCAGTTTAGTTAATCTCTGAGTAGCATTTGTAAGAATCCACATTTGCATTTAACACCCGAGTAGACAATCCAAGTTTACAATTTAAAAGAATAACTCAAACAGAACAAATGGGAAAAAAAAGATTTATTCTTAGGGAAAGGGGAAATAATTTTTTAAAAACTCTGCCATTTACATACACTTTACATAGGTTATTTTAATTTTATTTTCACTACTATCTCATAAAGTAGGAAGTCCAAACAATGTGTTAGTATTCCCATTTTACAGATTAAGAAACTTAGGTTCAGAAAAGTGAGGTAAATTGAGGACAGTTTTTGGGGGACTTTGAGTCATTCCACTCAGTCCTTTCCCCAGGACTACTGGTGCAATAAATGTATCTTCACCCCTCACCTTTAGGCGCCTATGTGTTCTTTAGGATGTGGTCAGGAGGCCAGGTAGAAACTATGGAGCTGTTACTCTTATGCCCCTAGGGAGAACACTATGTTTTATAGGCAGAAGAGATGAGAACTGGACTCACTAGGGCTATTTAAGGATTTCTAAACTACAACAAGAATTTATAGTTCTCTTTTCAAAATAAGTGAGGGAATGAAACCAGGACCCAGTTGTAGTAAATTCTTTTTGCAAATGGAAGCTCCCATCCAGGTTCTCCTCTTCCCTGCTGAGGGATCCCAGTTGAAAGGACAACGACTAGGAAAGAGGACCAGTTTACCTGTGACCTTGAATAATTGCTTCCTGGAGCAATGTGTTAGGCAGATGCCCCGGCTGTACACATAGATGATTCTTTCTCTACTCAAATGCTACTCTACTCAGGGAAAACCCTACATCCTAGATGAGGCCTTTCTTGATTTTTCCAATTGCTGGTACCTCCGTGACAAAATTACTTAGTCTTTATTTTGTATATTTTTCATACATACTTATCGAGGTGGCTATGTTGTCTCCTGTCTTCCCTGAATGTAAGCTCCGTGAGGGCCAGGCATTTAATTTTCTCTTTGTATCTCTGACTGTTTATGATATAGAGTGGGGAGCTAATAAAGGCTTATTGATTGGGAAGTGATGTTGGCCCACTCCATGCCTTTTCTGAGTTAACTTGGGTTCTTTCTCATGATGGTAATTGTGGTGAGATTTCAATGTTGCAGCCCTAACAGACAGCTAATATGATTTAGATTAACTAGGGATTTCTTTCTCTGAAAGTCTTTCCTCATCTGCCAGCAAAACAACATCAACAAAACCCAGCCAACAGAATAAAACAAAACACAACTCAACAAAGAGGGTGCATGATTTATTCAGAGAAATGCTGCTGGGGGAAAAAGAAACAAACCACAGATCCAACAAACATTCTGAAGGTTGTTGGCTATTTTCTCAAACTTTCTGGTTGTCATTATCATGACCTGAAAAATTTCTCCTGTAGAAATGCCTAGGTAAAGAAACAATGCTTTTCAAACTATTGTATAGGGGGCATAATGCTATCTCTTGAACAATCCATTCACTGCAAGAAGTCTCTCTGGGCTCGTTTCTTTTTTTTTTTAATTTTTTAAACCCTTAACTTCTGTGTATTGGCTCCTAGGTGGAAGAGTGGCAAGGGTGGGCAATGGGGGTCAAGTGACTTCCCCAGGGTCACACAGCTGGGAAGTGTCCGAAGCTGGATTTGAACCTAGGACCTCCGGTCTCTAGGCCTGACTCTCAATCCACTGAGCTACCCACCTGCCCCTGGGCTTGTTTCTTTATGCCTGTTCAACTACAGTGCATGTAATCAAGAAAATGACTCACTCCTTGATGGAATATAATTTTTAGTTGTGATGGGAATATTTTATATGCCCTGAATACCTCAAAGAAAGAAGCTGTATGTGCTTGTTAGAATCAAAGAATGCCAGAAAAAGAAACGTCTGCTTTTAGGTGTGACTATACTCAAACTGCCCAACATCCACAGTTGTTAATACTAACTCTGAATATTTCTAGGAATGAAGATACTGCAGCCTGATGCTCGAGGATTAGAACTCTCCCTTGGTTCTAACCTGGATTTGACTGCTTCAATTTTTCCTTTGTCTAGATGTCCACAGTTGCTCAGTAATTTATTTAAAATGTCAATAACAGATTGACTTGCTAATTTATCCCAAAGCCTTCTTTTCTTTAGACTGAACAAATCACAGATCTGGAAGGAACCTTGGCAATCAACTATCCAACATCTTCCTTTGTGCAGATGAGGCAATTGAGGTTTAGAGAAGGGGGAAAATGATTTGCCAAAGGTCACAAACTTGATAACTATTAGGTTAAGACCCCAAATCTAGTTTTCATAACTTGAGTTTAATGGACATAACTTCTGGTCTTTTCAACTTCCTTCATCTGACTCATTACCCACCATTGTCCCTTATTAAGATTTCTTTTAAGAACATTTTTGTGAATTTTATTAAACTATCTTGATAAGGATGATGTTAAAATTAATTTCTGTCAATAATGGAATAACTGCTCTTTTTGTCCCTCTCTAGACTTAACTAAAATGTGGAGGCAGAAACTTTACCAAAGCTTTGCTATGATTAGATCCTTGGGTTCCTACTTTAGCATCTTTGCTGTTACTTAGTTTTCCTCTATAAAAAGTAAAAGTAGATTCACCTTGAAATTCTTTTTTAAAAATTGTTTATTTTTATTTTTTAGATATAATACAATATGTACCATAACAATACTATAATACATATCATTTGTTACAAATATGTAATAAATTATAATATGCTTATATGAGAGAAACAAATTCTTGCAATAGCTATGTCCAAAAATCTATCTCATTCTTTTATTTCCCCCTCATTCCCAGCCCTCCTCCCTACCCAAGAAGGTAGGTAATATTATATGGGTTGTATATCATATAATATGTATTTCCTTATTCATCATGTTGTGAAAAAAGACATATTAAAGCATTTAATAAGGGGGGCTGCTAGGTGGCTTAGTGGATAGAGTTCAAATGTGTCCTGACACTTCCTAGCTTTGTGACTCTGGGCAAATCACTTAACCCCAGTTGCCTAGCCCTTACCTCTCTTCTGCCTTAGAACTGATACTTAGCATTGATAGAAAGAAGGTTACAATTTTTTAAAGCATTTATTAAGTAATCAATAATATATCTATCTCTGTAGTCTCTCTTTTATATACATAGTATATATTATATTATGCCTGTTGTCTTGCCTTCTATTTTACCACTGGACATCAATGACTCTGAAAGAGAGTGAGATTGATAACTCAGTGCAACTCTGCTTCTCTGAAATCCAATTTATGTGCATTTGAAGACATCATATTATTGGTCCTCCAAAATGAAGGAAAAACAATAGTGACAACAATAGCAACATAGTGTATATTTATATTACATAGAATATGCTATAATATTATATTAAATATTAATAATACTATCAATATATCATTAATATAATATTTATAAATGTCATAAATATATACTATACATGGACTATAGATCTATATCTTTTTATTATATATGTATAAATATTACATATATACTGTATGTATACTAGATCAGAGATTAATTGATCTATGTATTTCTTCCAATGAAGCAAACTCATCCATGAAACTCTTTTCTGTATCTTCCCACAGGTTTGCCACAGCAAGAATCACTCAACATGTTGGCATTTCTTCTGGTATGGTGAGGATAACAGTGAGGTATTCAAGCTCTCTACCTGCCATCATATCTTGCCCTCATCATGCTACTAACACATCTCTTTCTATCATATATTTTTCTGATGACATGCTTTGCTTCTATTCTTCTTCAAAGTTACTCATTTGATTATATGTTGAAGCCTGGTCATATCTCCCATGAATCTCTCTATTACCCTCTGAGTGGCAAGCAGCTTCAATTCTTTAGACATTTTTTTCCATGTATTAAAAGCCTTACAACAATACCAGCAGAATATTGGCATTAAAAATATGGGGTTTTGCTTCTGAAAGAAACTTGGAGGTAAAGGATTTTTGCAATTTCCTAAACATAATGCAATCCTCTCTTTTCCTCCCTTTAATTCTGGATCTGACTAATTGTCCATTTGTACTGTCCACAAGATACACATTGATAAGCAAGTTTTTATAGGTTGTCCATTTGATTTCATATTATAATCTGTACGATAGACCTTCTTCCTCCACTTGGTCTTTCCTTTGTGGATGATCAAGCTAAACTCTTTCAAATAGTTACAAATCTCTTTCTAAGAGCTTTTCCAGTGTTTAGGAGCTTTTTGGAACCAGCACAATCTACAAACAGAACATCTGAACATCTGGGGGACCTTAGCATCCACTTGGGATGACTCTTTAAACTGGACTCCATTCTGGATTTCTTCTATTGCAAAGGAGAACAATTATTTTGAGCATGTATCTCTTTGTTTTGGGCCTTTTTGAGGTTTATGACTAGAGGGCTGTTGAATTAGGTTATCTCTGTTATTACTGGAATCATTTTGATATATGGATGGGAGGCATCTTGTTTGATATATGAAAGGGAGACATCTTGTTGAAAGAAAGAGAAAATGCTATGATTGATGTGATTTAGTTTCTCTAATAGTATATCTACTAAGACCTCTTTTTATCCAAGTTAAATGAATAGATGGTCTAAAATGTGTGATTTTTAGTATCCTTTGCCTCCTTCCTGCTATTTTTCCACCATCACTGAAGAAACAAAGGAGGCTTTACAGAATGAAGATCATTTTATCTTTTTCTTTATTTTATGGGTTGTCATAATCAAAGGATTATTCCTGGGATAGCCTATTGGTAATAGACCTTTCTCTATTTATCTAGGTTAATCCTCACAAAGCATACTTGGTCTGTTGTTGGGACTACATTAAAAGCCTGTCCTCCCTGGTAAAATCTGCCAGAGCTTATACTCCATCAGAATAACCTTCAATAATTTGTAGTTGCTTCTATTCCACAAGGAGGCATTGTAGTCAAACACACACACAACATTCATATGGCCTTTGAAGGCTATCAATAGAAAGATGAGCTATAGTACTCTAAAAAAGAATATCACTCATACCATTGAAAAGCCATGAACCTTTAAATCAGCATTAAAAAGTTCCATGGGTTGTAAGGTGGGTGGTCTGGTGTCTGAGCTTTTGGTGCCTTGGATGTTCCATAGCTAAGATCCTGGTACTGCCATCCAGACGCCAGTCTTCTTGTCTCTTGACATACATTCATCTTTGCATGTGTTCAAGGCTGGGTGTCACACAGGTCTGTGACCTCTGAATGGACCAACTTCATCGGTCATGTGAAGCTCAGTTCTTAGTCATCCTAGAGGCAATAGCAACATACAGATTATTTTTTCAAATGTTGTACTTTGTCTATTTGTTGTAATTCATGGTAGGCTTGTAGAAAAACTTTTTTAGGGTAGTCTGCAGTTGAATGATTTTCCAGTAATAAGCCCTTGCCCACAAATTGGAAGGGGAAAAGAGGGAGGAGGGATAAATTCCTGAATGGGATCACTCTATTGGCCAAATTGATATTTGAATGTTGCAAGTGTAACAACATAAGAAAGAATTTGATAAGTGTTTCCTGGCATGGGACCCTGGGTTTCCCTTGAACACCCTAAACCCTAGAAGTGTTTTAGGTCAAACAGAAAATAGGAAAATTCCTTTCCTTCCTTGCATTCTTGTTAATGCTGAGGAAAAGGTGACTCTGGGCATCAGAGGCCCACAATAAGGAAAGATGCCTGAGAGAAATATTCCCCTTGGATTCTCCCCTAGAATATGAGATGGACACAGATATACATCTTCTAATTATGCTCTGATACCATTGGGTTGTGTCTAGGACATCTACTTGTCCCCTAAACCATGCCTGATCACCCCCTGTGTCTTCAGGACACAAAATATCACTTTAGCCCCAGTCAGATAACAAACATCCCCCACTTCTGTCCAACCTCATTCCATTCTCAGTCAAAAGGGTATGTAAAACCCAGAACACATCTCCTCTAGGAGGCAGTGTCCCACCTGCCCTGTCTTCCTGGCTAAATTCAACATGAATTCCAAATTAATTAATTTCTCTGTCTCTTTTTTTTTTAAGCTAAGTTTTGGAGTCTTGCATTCTTGCAAAAGGGTACCTGTCCTGGACCTGGGCAAATCATTTATCCCTATTTGCCTCAATTTCTTCATCTGTAAAACAAACTAGAGAGGGAAATGATAAACCATTCAATTATCTTTGCTAAGAAAACCCCAGATGGAGTCATAGTGACTGAACAACAACAATCTCCATTACTCCTAATTCATCCTCTTTGAAATTATCTTCAATTTATCTAGTATATATCTTGTTTGTACCTAGGCAATTGCATGTTAATCTCCCCCATTAGATGTGGGTTCCTTGGTAGCAGGGACTGTTTTTTTTTTAATTATTTTTCTTTGTAGCCCCAGCACTTAGCACAGTGCTTGGCACACATAGTAGAAACTTAATAAATGCTTATTGACTGCCTGACAAGTACATATTTAAATTTATACAGATGTCAACTTGAAATAAAGAGGACTACCAATGTAGTCCTTTAATCAAGTCAATGGGATCACAATCTGAGGCTGCCATGCTGCACCGGGGTGCAGGAGTGCCCCCAAGGGGCCGGAGTCTTATAGGAGGCACAGCCTTGAGAAGCTGTTGCATAAGTTGTTTTGTATAATAACCAAAAGTCCCTAGAAAAGGCTACTGAGGTTCTGGAGGGGCAGCTATAGGGAGGAGTGCTCAGGAGGGTAAAGTTGTTTAAGGAAATAGTTGGAGGCTGGTGAGGCTGAGGAGCAGTAATAGTTGGTTAGAATAGAAGGCTTCAGTTGCAACCAGTTTTTTTAATCTGCTTTGGAGTTTGTAGCTCTGGGGTTGGATCAAATTCAGCTCATAGTCAGTTGCATTTAATACGTAATAATAATAAAGAATAGATACCATGTGAATTGGGAGGGAGGGCATTAGCATTTGGGCAGACTGGAAAGGCTTTGAATAGTAGGGAGCCTCCTGAATAAAGAGAGTGCTTTTATGAAGCAAAGCTGGTAGGGAGATTGCCAGCGTCAAGGTACATAGATGACTGATGGAGGGTCATCTGTGAAGAAGAGAGAGAAGGCTAGTTTATTGGATTAAAGAGTGCAGGAGAGGGAGTAATGTCCAATAAGACTGGAGACATCAGTTGGGGCAAGGCTGTGAAGGATGTTGAAATCTAAACAGAGAAGCTTACATTTTATCCTACAGGCAATAGAGGACCATCACAGTTGATCGAATAGGAGAATAATATGTTTAAAGAAAATTCCTTTGACTGTTCTTTGGAGAATTGCTTGGAGTAGGAAGACTTGAAGTAGGGAGTCCAATTAAGAGATTTCCCCAATAATCAAGGTGAAAGAAGATAATAGCCTGAAGAGGTGGTAGTTGTGTGAGTAGAGAGAAGATGCAAACACTGTGGAAAAGGTTTTAAACACCAAGATTTAGCGACCGATTGGCTAGATGGGGTGAAAGAGTATGGAATCAAGGATAATGCTGGATGTAATGAACTTGGGAAGCTAGAAAGATAGCAGTAACCTTGACAGATATAAGAAAGTTTGGAGGAGAGGAGAGTTTGGGGGAAATGATAATGAACTGCTTGGGAAATGTTGAGCTTGAGATGTCTCTAAAACATTCAGTTTGAAATGTCCAATCAACAATCGGTTATGTCAGACTGAAGTTTGGGGGAACACTAAAGCTAGCTATAGAGATCTGTGAGTCATTCACATAGAGATGATCATTAAATTTATGGAAGTTGATGAGGTCACTGAGAGATAATTTAGAGAGAAGAAAAGAAGGCTTAGGACAGAAACTTTGGGGAATATCTATAGTTAATAGTTTCATGTGGATGATGAAGCAGCAAAGAAGCTGGAGGAATGAGTAGATAGGTAAGAGGAGAAATAGAGAGTTTATTATATAGAAAGTCAGAGAGGAGAGAGAATATATAGAAAAAGAGGTAGGCCAGTAATATCAGATGCAACAGATAAGTCTAGAAGGATGAGCACTAAAAACCACCCCCCAAAACCACCAGATTCATTAAATAAGAGATTTTTGGTAATTTGGGAGAGAGCAATTTCAATGATGAATTTAGAAGCCAGATTGCAAAGTGTTGAGAAAGGAGAGAGAAAGAGAGAGAGAGAGACAGACAGACAGACAGACAGACAGAGACAGAGACAGAGGGAAAGGGAGAGGGAGAGGGAGAGACCAGAGGAGGAAGAGAATATAAGTATTTGAAATGGTAATCTCTTGTAAATGATGGGAAGGGATGGGAGCAAGTACACACCTAGAGGAGTTGGCCTTGTTAAGGAGAATGGCTTACCTCATTATTAGAGGTTAAGGGAAAGGAGCTGAGAGTACAGGATGAATGAAAAAGTTTTGACAAAAGGGAGGACAAATGGAATGGTCTCAAAATTTTTTTTTCCAGTAAAGTAATAGGAGAGGTCCTCTTCTGATAGAGGGAGGATAAGGTAGAGTGTGGGAAGCTTGAGGAGAGAAAAGAAAATTTGGCAAAGCTTTTGTGGGAAGTCAAATAGAGATTCAATTAGGGAGAAATCAAAGGATTGTTGCAGGGGAAAACTAGTTAATGTTGGCTTTATAATGTAACCATAATCATAACATTATTAATGCAATAGGCAGTCTTGCTTGGGAAGGCAAAAATTTTCAAAATGTAATATATTCTGTATACATACATGTATATATTATATATGTACATATGTCATGTGCATATTTTTGAAAGGGGATATGTTTTCCATGTTTTTTTTTTCAGTAGGTGGAAGGGAAAGCAAGAGGGAGAGAAGTCAGAACTGAAAATAAAATCAAATTGAGTTAAAAAATGTTTAAATAGCATTTTGATGATATTGCTATCTGTGATTCTTTTTTAATTTAAAACCCTTACATTCTGTCTTGGTATCAATTCTAAGATGGAAGAGCAGCAAGGTCTAGTCAACTGGGGTTAAACAACTTGCCCAGAGTCACAAGGCTACCTGTGATTCTTTTTCAACAACTAATTAAAATGGGAATTTGTTTTTGTAAGAATTTCAGCAGAGGATCCCATTTCACATGGATAAAATGTTACAAACATAGCAAAATTTTTACATTAAAAAAATAAACCAAAAAAATTCCTTATTCATCTGTGGTAAAAACATATTTTTCAGGTTTAAATGCTTTGATTTTGTTTTGTTTTGTAGCATACTATCAGAAGATAAATCTATTAATAATTATTGTTTAGATAGAATAAGACTAAATGTATCATATTTGTCTCTGTGTGGCAAATAGATTCTTTATCAATTCATACACAAAAAATATCTAGCTCTAAAATAAAATGAAAATTACATCTGTAGATTGACTAATAAGCAGGTCTTTACCCTCTTCTATTTTATTTTCAGGACAGGTATTTTTGAAAAAGGGAAACATAAAAATATATGCCATAAATTTATTATCTGTAACTCTAACTTGAAAATATTTAGTCCGTTTTGCCAATGTTTTATGCCATCTTTTTGAGAGGGTCTCACTGCCCTAGGGAGGTTCATCCTATAGTTTAGAAAACTCTACCTTAAGAGGATGAAGGTGGACCTACACCATACCAAAAGATATCCTATGGAGGAAGGGTACTAAATATTTCCAAATGGAAAGCTACTTTTGGGTCTCCTCAAAGTCTTATCGGCATGAGAGTGGGTCTCTCATAAGGTTGTGACGATGGGATTAAGTGGGTGAGTTTGGCGAGTTTGATTGAATAGAGCCATAATCATGGCCCTATAAATAGAGAAGGGGAACATGGTGATGATAACTGAGTTGTAGATCTACCAGAAAAGGTTGAGATATAATGGCAGGTTGATATGTAGGAGCTGAAGTTATAGAGAGTTTTCAGATTATGATTAATGCTGAACAAAGTAGAATTTCCCCATCTTTCCCTCTCAATGCTTCTGTTGACAATTTTAGTTTCCTGTTAGTTGTGTCTCAAAATGGATTCATATTCACTTGATTCTTCAATTCTTTTCCTGCTATACTTGTACTTAGCTAGTCCTTCTCCATACAAAATATCCTTTATTTTCTGGTTTTTGAATGCACCAACTTTTTTTTTTTTTTTACATTATTGGAAGTCATGTTATTTTGCCCAGACCATTTGTCTTATTCTGTCAAGGACTTTTCAAGTCTGGTTAAGCCTTCATTAGAGACAGAGAATAACTTGTCTCTGGACTTTTTCTCTTAGATCTCACCCACTTCTATGGATTCAATGATCACCTTTATACTCCAACTCTTGAGCCTTCTCTCCCATTCTCAATGGCCTCCTTTTCTCCCTATCCTCAGAGGGGTACACATCGCTGCTTACACTACTTGGATGAGCAGGAAGTCACCAACTACAATAATTCTGGTAAGTTGGAAGACCACCAGACTGGACCTTCTTGCTTGCCACTGTACCCCAACTTCCGACCACCAGGTTTTAACATCTGTTTTTTCATTACAACCTTTAGACCTTGGATATTACAACTTTGGACCTTGCTACCCACAGTGGTACTGCACCCTAAAGATCAGGCTATTCCATCCTTGCTGCAGTTGGGCCCCTCTAAAGTGTTATCTCTCTCATTTAGAATTTGAGCTCTTTGAGTGCAGGGACTTTCTGGCTTTTTTGTTTATCTTCCCGGCCTTCAGCATGGTGCTTGGCATAAGGTAAGCACTTAATAAATACTCATTCATTTATTCATTCAATATTGCATTAGTAGGCATGGTTTAGTGAATAGAACTCTGGGCTCAGAAAAATCTGAATTCAAATCTGGCCTCAGACATTTACTAGCTGTGTGACCCTGAACAAGTCACTTAACCTTTGTTTGCCTCAGTTTCCTTCCCTGTAAAATAGAGACAATAATGGTACCTACCTCTCAGGGCTTTTGTGAGATCAAATGAGATAGTAATTGTAAAGCACCTAGCACAGTGTCTAGCGGGCACTATATAAATTATTGTTATTAACAATAATATTAATGTAATACCATGCAAAGTTTGCTGGACTACCTACATTCTAATCTTGGTTGCACCACTGACAAACTACATATTTTGAGTGAGTACCTTATCTCTCTAGGACCTCTCTAAGAAAAATGATTTTCTCCTGATAAGAGTTGGATTTGTTCATTAAAGTTCTGTCCAGCTCCAAGATTCCATGATTTTTTATATTAAAAAAATAATTTTTAAGGAATTCATTAGCATTATTTAATGTGTATTTTCTGCCTTAGTATGTAAAATAAACCAATAAAACTCAGAAAAAAACCAAGAGAAGTATTAGAATTCTCCTTCCTCCTCTTTCCCTTAAAATTCTCTCAGTATCCTGAACTGCTAAACAAATTCACTCTTTCCCTTTGATGAGCAATTTTTTCTTATTGTCCCCGTAAGGTTTTTCTTTGTTTTCCTATTGTACTCTCCTAATGTTGTTGTTGCTGTTGTTGTTAGGCTGATATAATTCATGACAGTAATCCAAGGACAAGAAGTAATGTGACAAAGTGAATAGAGAGCTGGCCTTAGAGACAGCACATCCTGAGTTCAAGATCTACCTCTGAAACATATTGTATGGCTTTGGATGAAGCACTTAATCTCTTCCCCTACAGCCCAAACTTGGATTCTACCTCTGTATTCCACCCTTACCAAGACTCTTATAGGTGAGCTTTTTTCTCCTATCTCGTTGGGACTCCTCCAATGTCTCTTTGCTATTTTCTCTCTTCCTCCTTCCCCATTCCCCCCCCCTCCTTTTTTAAAAGTACTCCTTTATGTCTTCCTCCATTAGAATAAAAGGTTTTTGAGGGCAAGACCTCTCTTGATTGCTTGTAATGTATTATCTACTACTTAGCACAGTGCCTGACACATAGCAACTGCCTGATAAATATTCTCTCTCTCTCTCTCTCTCTCTCTCTCTCTCTCTCTCTCTCTCTCTCTCTC
>NC_058130.1:139771892-139844070 GCF_016433145.1 Gracilinanus agilis | reverse complement strand
TCTCTCTCTCTCTCTCTCTCTCTCTCTCTCTCTCTCTCTCTCTCTCTCTCTCGGATAGTTTTTATTTTTATCCCCAACATTTAGCACAATGTCTGCCATACAAGTGCCTACTGAATAAATGTTTATTGACTGCCTGACATATGTGAAGATGGAATTCCAAATGAAGTGAAATAAATGATCAAGTCTTGGGGTAGGAAGAGCTAGCACCAATGATTACGTGTGAAGCAGACAACTGGAATCCATAGGTAATTTACCCAAATGGGTGACAGTGTGATGGGCATGGTACATGCCTGTGGGATATTTATTGGGCCATTGTAAAAAGAGCGAGACTGGAGAAAGCCTTAGATTATTCCATTCCTAGTCCATGCTGATAGTCAAAAATCACCTTTGTGGGCTGGAGGAATTTTGGTGGTGTGGGGCAGCTATTCATGTCCAATGCCTCCTCCCACTTCACTTTACTACTGCAGTTTTGTGAAAATGCAACCACTTCAAGTTATTGCTGCTCCGCTCCAGAGAATGCTGAAGGTTTCAAGGGCAAAGACTAAAGAGCTGCCAAATGCAGTGATATAATAGACATTGACATGTCGTGAAAATACTAGGCACAGGAGCCTAAGATAATAAATCTGAAAAATTAACACGTAGGAGAATGAGAAAGGGAGCAATATGTTTTGGTAATCACTTTGAACTGTTGAACTCTCATTCTGCCATCCCCAGAAATCTCAGGTATTAGGCAGATGTCATTCAAACTGTGATTAACACGTTACCGAATTTCTCCAGTCATTTAATAAAAGTTTTACATAACATGCAAGTAATTGCTTCCAAATGGCAAGGTTGCCATGTGGGCTCTATGGATGGTATTGTTTCCACTGTTAGGTGACATTTTCTCTCATGGCACTTTGCTCCAACAAGAGTTGCTCTCCAGGGGCCCAAGTAATATCTGGCCAGCTTTCTAGCCACTCTTTTTCAGGGGGAGAGACAAAGGAGTGGTCTGGGAAGATTAGAGGTTTACTTATTGGTATGTTATCTTTATTTTAGATTTCTGCAAAGCCATTAAACAGAAATTTTTTTCATTTTTTATATTTTAAAAATAAGTTTTATTGATGTTCTTTGTTTTTTTTAATATCACAAAGTTCTTATGGACACAAGTAAAGGGGAAAGAGTATAAGGATCAGAGAAAAAAGACCAAAGGCTAAGTTGTATGACCATATATATAACTTTTCATAGTTCACTATGACCCTATAGGATAGGACATAATATATAAGATAAAATGACCCTGTGATAAATCTCTTTCTGGTTATTAGGGACCTTGGTTTAGAGGTCTCACATTTATAACTAAAAAGATTAGACATTGGAGAAGAGACTAGTTGTAAGTAAAGACCAGCATAGGACTGAATTAAACATTTCTGAGCCCAGTATGTGCAGGAATACATTTTCTCCCCATTTTCTTCTTTCTGTTAAAAATTAAAAATAAAATTAAACTAAAGCAGCTAATAATTCCTTCTTATTGACATTATTAAGGTCTAAGGCCATAGCCCTATAACAAATTATCCTTGAGTTTAGTGACTCGAGGCTCTTTATTAGACCATGAAACTTAGATCCCCCACTTAAATCAGACTTGAACCTTGGATGTTTTGTACCTTGAATAAAAAGGAAATTTGTGTGGTATTGTGGGAAGAATAAAGATTTTTTGTAGTCAAGGACTCAAGTACCATTCTGACATCCAATACTTCTTGCATATATGATCTTTGGCAAGTCCCTTAACTTTGTTGATAGCCCTTTCATTGTTAGCATTTGTTGAGATGATCTCTAAGATTCCTTCTGTTTCCTGTGAGAAGGTGACTCATTCATTTCTAAGCATGACCATCTCATAAAGCTGACCCTTCCTGAAACAGACCTGTCTAGAATCTGACTTTAGTCTCTTTTTATCATCTAAAACCAAGGAGTTCTTATTAGTATTTTACCTAAGTACCTCTCATTTTATTTTAAGTCCTTTCCTTTTTCATCCTCTCCATTGGAATGGAAAAAAAAACCCACATAATTACCTAGAGGAGGCTCTCTAAAACTTAAATTCCCAGGGAATTGGAATGATCCAGAGTGTAGTGGATGGCTGAAAAAGAACAATAGTAGGATTGTTTAGTGAGTTTGATGCCTTATCTAGTAGGTCTATACCCCAAAGTCCCTGTCAAAGTGTACTTCCTCATCTAAGACCAAATCGATGCTGCATCCCCTTCTGGAATGAGGTGAAGTCAGATATATCTCACACTCAGCTACACAGTGACTATGGGGGAAAATATACGACAACAACAAAAAAAACTCTACCTCCCATTTTCCTGTGTCTGGAAAAATCACCATAACAAATTCATCCAAACCCTGCTAAATGGAAACCCATTAACAATTTCTGTCTTTGTAGAATTACCGACCTGACGCCATTGGACTATAAATAACTGTCTACCATTCCTGTCTCTCAAGAAGATTTAGTTCTTGTCAACAGGACTGGTTGCACCTGAAATTATTCAGGCGGCTCTCCACCTGACTGTCTTGCTTTGGCACTCTCCAGACCTTGACTTTATGAGAGTGAGACTGTTTTACTTCCTTATGTTAGAAACAACTAAATCATCATTTCAGTCAGTTGAGACAGAGCTTCGCTGGAACCACGGGCTCTTGGTCCCCTTCCACCCCAACTCCCAAATTCCCCTTTGGAATCAAAGGGGGCAGTAGCAGCAGCAGCAGCAGTGGTAGCTGTCACAGGTAGTTTATGATTCTCTCTAAGAATCATAGTCTGTGGACGTTCATCAAAGATGTTCAGTCCTGGAGCCAAGCTGGGTCCTGGATGCAGCACCAAGTCTATGACAAAGCGGGCTGCTAAATTCTCTCTCTGGGATTGACTTATTCTGACTTACAGGTGCAGGCTAGGAGTTTAATAAAGTCTTCATTAAGCCTGTGAAAGGATTTGGGAACAAATACCCGCAGCAAAGAGTATATAGTTCCTGTCTATTCTAGAAACCGATTTGATTTCTGGACCACAGAATGGAGCCAGCTTTTGGGAGTCTGGTGTATTCCTTCCTTCTTTGGCATTGCCATCTACCGTTGCTATTCCTAATGTCTATGGACCCGGCGCCGATTGCAGGCTTTCTCAGATAGGTCTTCCAAGTGGTCTAAGGTTGAAGAACCTATTGTAGGGGTACCTGGGCTTGGAGAAAGACAACAAAGATTTTAGTCTTGGGCAGTGAGGTACAGGCGTAGAAACAGGAGGTGTGTGTAATGGTTCCAAAAAAGAAGAGAGGCGAGGGATAGGATATGGCAGGTAAATGACTTGCTCAGAGTCACACAACTAGAAAGTGTATGAGGCTGGATTTGAACCCCAAATCTCCTGTCTCTAGGCCTTACTCTCAATCCACTGAGCTACCTAGCTGCCCTCTATGATCATTTTTTTGACTTGGACCCTATATTTCTCTTAATTCGGCTCAATATTCCATTAGCTTTCTTGGCTACCAGGTCACTTGGTTGACTTGGTAGTACACTGATAACCCTCAGTTCTTTTCTCCATTATTTTTTTTTGTAGGAAGAAAGTATGGATTTTAGTGTGTATTATCACAAGTCTGGAGGGTACACTTACCTCCTTAAAGAAATATCCCATTTCTAGGGTTTGTTTATGTTTCCTTCTAGGCCAAAGTGTACTGAAAAATGTGTCATGGTTTTAATACTTTCCTCTAAGCTCAATTAAGGCAGAAAGGGAAAAAATTAATGGCCCCAAATTTGCACTTTAGTATATCCATGTTGTGCCCCTCATACCTCTCTCTCCCACCCGAGGCCAAACATTTAATTCAGTACTCAGAATTTTTAAAAAAACTCAAGTGAAGAACTTTACATTTATTCCTATCCAATTTCATAGATTTGGCCTGTTTTTTCAACCTACTGAAACATCTTTGCATCCTGACAATGTCATCCAATGTATTAGCTGTCCTTGGCAGCTTTGTGTCAATTGGAAATTTGATGAGCATACAATCTTTCCCTTTATCCAAATCAAGGATAAAAAATTGAACAGGACCATCAGTACAGCCTAGAAAGCTTTCCATAAGAGCTCTTCCTCTACAATGATATTGATTCGTGAATCACCACTAGTAATATTCAACCAGTTCCAAACCTACCTCATTGTATAATTATCCAGTTTACTTTGTTCTATCCCCTAGTAAGATGGAAAGGAAGACTATGTGGGAAAAAGGCCATTAAACTTTTAATGCCTTTTTTAGGGCTGTGTGTATACAAATCTAAGATTACAAAGTGGGGAGGAAGAAAATATTAGGGCTTACTTTATTCTACCTGAAGTTGGATGGTAGTGGCTGAAATCTCTAAGAGGGATCCTCCAGCCACCCTTTAATTTTCAAGTTGTGTGTCAACCCCAATTCTTGTCTTGTGGAAGCATGGAATGCTTCAGTCTGAACGAACATGTCTCCTTCTCTGACTTAAAGTATTCCTATCTTATATTCTCCCATGCCCATCAAAGGAACTTACCAACCTCTGCTTCTTAAATATTTACTTTGGCTGTCAAGTTTCTAATACTGTAGGATAGTTTTATTTTTTTCCCTGTAGGATAGTTTTATGATGTCTTTGGTAGCTATCCACTCTTCTTTGCTCTTCTTCCACTTTTTCTTCTCAAAAATACATCTAAAGCTTTTAAATGAGAGCTTACCGTATACTTATTATTCTGTGAGACATTCCCTTCTCTTTATCTTTAGTGTGTCCTAAATTATGCCTATTTTAGTTGAGATTCTTGAAGGTGAAAGCCACTACATTCATACCCTTCCCTTGCACCAAGTTAAAACATTGAATCAGATGTTTCAGATGCAGACTTCAAGATGCTTCTTTGTCTTTTCCCTAAAACCAAGCTCAAGGCCACATTTCCCACTGAAATCGTACTCAGGGAGTTGTTCATCAAGTTCCAGGAATCATGAAACTGGAACACATGTTTAGGCCCATCTAGTCTAACTTTCTCATTTATAGGTGAGAAAACCAAAGCCCAAAGAATAGAGATTTGTTCAGTCACATCTGTTGTGCGTTTTGACACTTCTAGAGAGTCAATATTCATTAGATTTCTGGAATAACTTGAACATTTGTGTTGACTATTTGCCTAAAAAAAAGAATCAGGGCAGATCTAGAGAAAGTCACAGGTATTGGACCTAAAGTATATTTGATGCTCAGCTGGATCTCAGTTTCCTACTTCCCAATCCAACATCCTTTCTTCTGCAACAATTAGATGGAATCTCCTTTGGTGACCTTTAAGACACTGGTGGTCACAAAGATTTGAATGTATCACTTGGAGTTCATATAGAATGTGGATGCTTAAGACCATCATGACCACAGACCCATGGAGGTGAAGAAAGAATTAAATGCAGGAATTTATCTGATTAGTTAGTAGGTCTGGCAGAGATCCTTGACAGGGAATGTGTAATAGATGCCTCATGTGAACAGTTAATATATATCCTCATCCCTATATCCTGTGATATGTTTTTCACTCTCAGACCTCTCATTCACATTCTAACACTCACAAATGGAATTACAGAGCCTCAGAATGTCAGAACTTGAAGGTAACTTCATCTGTTGACAGAGATCATCTGTCAAAATCTCTCCTATAGATGTGGAAACTGAGGCTCAGAGAGTCATAGAACCAGAATGTCAGCACTAGAAAGGACTATAGATGTTTTCTAATTCCATCTCCTAATTTTACACATGAAATTAGAAAAATGTAGAATCTTGAAGTTTGAAGAGATCTTGGAAGTCATAAAATCCAATCAGCAACTGAAAAAGAATGTTCTTTAAAAAAAAAACCCTTACCTTCCATCTTAGAATCAATACTAAGTATTGGTTGTAAAGCAGCAGAACAGTAAGGGCTAGGCAATTGAGGTTAAATGACTTGTCCAGGGTCATACAGCTAGGAAGAATCTGAAGTCAGATTTTAATCCAGGACCTTCTATCTACAGACCTGACTTTCCATCTCCTGACCACCTAGCTGCCCCAAAGAATACTCTTGACAATGTACCCAACAAATAGTCATTCAACCTTTGTTTGAACCCCTTCAGTGAGAAGGAAATCCAGTACTGACCCAGCTCATTCCACTTTTTGATAGCTCTAATTTTTGAGAAGTTTTTCCTTATTTTAAGCCTAAATTTGCCTTTGAAACATCTACCCATCATTCCCAGGTCTGCTCTATGGGAGCCAAGGAGAACAAAACTGATCCTTCTTTTACCTTGAAGGAGTTGAAGATAGCTATCATGGCTTCATAATCCTTCTTCCAATTAAATATCCCCTATTCCATCCACCAATCCTCATATTACATGAATCCTGAGTCCCTTCACTATCTGGTTTGTCCTTCTTTGAATGATATCCAGATAAACAATTACTTTTCTAAAAATATAGTACCTAGAACTGAATCTAGTATGCCATAAGTATGCCATAAGAGTATATTGGGACCATCAACTTCTTATTCCTAGACATTATGCCTTTCTTAATGTAGGCTTAAAGAGCATTTGCTTTCTTGGCTTCATTATACTATTTTTATATTGTTTGGTGTATTAAGAATGTCTAAAATCCCCAAATTTTTTACACAAACTTCTGTCTAGCTATGTCTATCATGTTTAAGGAAAGGAGGAAATCAAGACTTGGGAAAGTCTAGGGATTTTGTTTCCCGAATCACATAGTGAAAGAATGGCAAAGCTAGGATGAAAATATAGGTTTTGTGGCCTAGTCTAGTACTTTTTTTCCTGCTCACTAAGCTGCTTCTCTAATAGAAATGTAGTTGAAGGAGGGAGGGAGCTAGAGACAGCTCTTACCTACTCTCATCTTTCAATTTTTAGTAAGAGTATTTACACATACTTATAAGTCACAAATTTGGGCATAACTTACTGTTTTGTTGATTTAGACTTAAAATGATGGAGAAGACAGGAATAATACAGATTAAATTTCAAAGTGTGTTGATGACACTTTTGGGAGGTCCAATTGTTAATCATTTATCAGCTGTAAGAGGGAAATTTTAGGTTTTTATATATATATATAAAGTGTGGCTGCCAGGAATCAACAATTCAGATTGATTCCGTAATTAAATTAGACCCAAGTCAGCTTCGGGTTAAGGTAGTTTATTTACAATTAGGAAGGTAAAGGTAAGGAAATAAAGAGAGGGAGAGGCTAGTCCAGGCCTACAGAGGCCTGGACGGAGAGAGAAGGTTAAGAGGCTAAATAAATGAGGCTACAAGCCATAAGACCTTAGAAAATCAGATAGGCTAGAGCCTACTTAAGGTAGAGTCTTAGAAACGCCAAGGTAGGCCCAAGGAAGTCAGCCTAACTTGCCCACGTGACCATTCTGAGTAGAAGCTGCCTGAGGTCTCCTCAGAGATCCTTCAGCACCAAAGCGGGAACTCCCTCAACAGGAAGTAACCAACATACTTAAAGAGATAGTGTCTTTTGTCACTTCCCTTGGGTCCACCTCTAATTCAAGTGGACAAATGGCAGTCTCTACACTGATTTGGACTGCCCAAAGGGCAGTCCCTAATTCTTGATTTATTACTTATTGTCATGTGTGGGTAACTCATCTCCCCTCCCCACTAAGGGAGGTGGGAATGACATCATCTCGGGTAGGTAGAGTTTTGACTATGAATGGA
The DNA here is from genome assembly GCF_016433145.1 of Gracilinanus agilis. Taxonomy (NCBI): domain Eukaryota; kingdom Metazoa; phylum Chordata; class Mammalia; order Didelphimorphia; family Didelphidae; genus Gracilinanus; species Gracilinanus agilis. Next base: position 139,836,418 of record NC_058130.1, on the reverse strand, counting down.
CTAGAGCTAGTTCTATTTACACACAGCAGACCCTTATATATAGTATATATTTTCTTATGCACACACACATATACAAGTAAACACATCATACAAATGGAATCAAATAAAAATCCTTGAGATAAGTTAACTAATTTGTGGGATCCATATTGCTGAGAGAGGTTCAAGCTGCAGAGAGGGGTTCAAGCTGTATCAAAGAATTCCATAGTGCCCCCCAGAACTCTAAGAGAGGGGGCAGTTAAAGGCAGTTGGAGTCCTGTTATAAAAAGACAGGTCACCATTCTTGCAGGGTCCTGGTTCTGACTCTCTGCTCTTGGAGCTGAGCAGAGGGGCAATCTGTGTAGCTCTGAGCAGAGCCATTCAGTCTCTGACAGCCAAAGCTGCTTTACTTTGTTAGACTTTCAAACAAGACCACAGTCTATCTTAGTTTAGCTATCTAGGTTTAGAATGAAGAATATTTAGAGGCTTAGAGATAGGATATCAGCCATTCAAGATACATTTCCCCCTTTGGGGGGAGGGGCTGCTTATTTGACATAGCTATTTTAGATAGCTTCCCTTACCTGTCAATCCTAAACCATTTCCCCTCTTCCTATTCCCAGATATCATTAAACCTTTATCATGAAGGAATGGTGTCTGGATACAGATAATTTGGGAAATACTCACATCCTCCATAAGCCAAGTTCCTTTTACTAGTGGCTCTGAAGTTGATCCTAACCTCTGAGCCAGTGAGCTGCTTTTAAGACATCAAGCTTCACCTGTTCTATCCTGTGGTGAAATAACACAGAGAAAGATATTATCACAAAGGGGTTTAGTCTCCATCACTTACCATCTTGGCCCAGAAGTTATCAAGCTAGAAATACCGACCGTTATCAGACAGTTTAACTGATTTCCAACTGCTTAGAGGGAGGGGGGAGGTTAAGGAGTACTCCACATGTCCCTGCCCCTCCCATCCAGTCAAGCCTGGCTGTGTTTCTCCAAAGACCAGGGATTAGGGAGACTTCATTGCCACTGACCCCTGTCATCTTACATTTTCCCTAATCCTACAATTTTATTTGCTCCTAGCACATTGTCATCATCAATGTGATTAAGTTAAGTTTGATTAGGACATGAAGAGAGGACTAGGACTTCAGATGAAGATATTTTCATAATATTAATCCATGTCTTCTTTTCATTCCTTATATCTTTTCCTCTATCTTGAACTTTCACCAATATCCAAAGACACTTTGAATTGGTGCTTGGATTACTTCATTGTACCTTATAATAAATTAATCTTGATTATTAACCACTTCAGTAAGGGAGACAGAGAAGTGACCAAATAGGTAGGAGGAGAAGTAGGAGAAAATAGTGTCCTGAAAACAGAAGAGAATATCAAAGAGAATAGGGTTATCAATAGTGTCAAAGACTGTGGAGAGGTCAAGAAGGAGAATTGAGAAAAGGTTATCAAATTTCACAATTATGAGATCATTAGCACCTTTGGGGAGGGAAGTTTGTGTTGAATAATGAGATTAGAAACCAGATTGCAGAGTTAAGAAGACAGGGAGAGAAAAAGAAGTGGTGGTACCTATTGTAGATAATCTTCAAGGAGTTTGACCCCAAAAGAGAGGAGAGATATAGTTCCAAGGCAAATGGGAATAGATACATCAAGTGAGGGTTTTTTGAGGATTGGAGTTATTTTTTTTCAGTCCTGTCTTCATTAACCTATTTGGGGTTTCTTGGCAAGGATACTAGAGTAGTTCTCTATTTCCTTTTCCAGATTGTTTTACAGATGAGGAAACTGAGACAGAATTAGATGACTTGCCCAAAGTCACATAGCTGGTAAGGATCTGAGGACAGATTTGAACTCAGGAAGACAGTTTTCCAATTCCTGATTCAGTACTCTATCCATTGCATCACCTACCTGACCAAGGATGGAAGAGACATGTACATATTTGTAGGTTGTCAATAAGCAGCCAATTGACAGAGAGTGATGAAGGAAGGAATCTGCTTTTTTAAATTCGTATTATGGGTATATTATATTCAGATATAGTTGGCGCCAGTGATTGAAAATTAACCAGAGAAATAGAATTATAGTGGAGATACTATACTGGAAAAGACAAGATAAAAGAGGATCATTTATACATATAAATGAGTTTTGCCTTGGAAAAGAGAAGGATTACCTCTATGTAAAATCAGTGAAGGAGGCAACCTTATGGCACATTTGAATGATGTGTGATAAGGGACCAGGGAGAAAAGAGAGCTTTGGGTGAATAGCTACATTTTTTCAATGAAGTATGAGGTAAGGTTCTCAACTGAAAGAATGAGGGGCAAACTGTGGAAGTCTGAGAAAGGATGAAAAGTTTTGGAAAAGCTACTGTGATGGAGTAGGATAATGAGTCAATTAAAGAACTCTGAAGAAGTAACCTGTTTGAGATCACATCACACAAAGGTATAGTGGATTGATTCAGCATAGTTTCATGATTTTCCCCAGCTTTGTTCAGCAGCAGCATGTAAAGTTTGGCATGACAAAATCTTTGATTGGATGAAGAGGCACAAGACTTGAGAGGAGAGGACAACGTAGAATTGAATTGGTTTACCAAGGGGTCAGTATGGGATTAGAAAGAAAATATAATCTGTGCAAGAGTGATTACCCAAATGAAAACTGAATGGTAGAGGAATTGGAAGTCTCAATGAAGATGAAGAACAGAGGATACTAGGTGGCTCAGTGGATTGAGAGCCAGGCCTAAACAGAAGAGATCCTGGGCTCAAATTTGGCCTCACTTAGCCCTCATTGCCTCCCTAGTCCTTGCCACTCTTCTGCCTTGGAACCAGCACATAGTATTGATTCTAAGATGTAAGGTAACGGTTTAAAAAAGAAAGATGAAGAGCAGCATCTGGAATTTGAAGCAGAGGGAGTGGAGGAACATTAATAGATTCTGTTTAGATAAAGGAATTTCAGAGTTCATGAACATGGAAGTGGGTGATGGCAAGATCAAGAGTATGAGCATCTCTGTATATATCTGATGTGTAATGGAGGAAGAGGTCAAGTGAAATGACTAAGTTGAGGAACTGGGGGAGTAGAATGTGTTTGAATGGGTATCACTAGGTATGTTGAATCCCCCTAGCATGAGGTCAGATGTTGGGGAGCAGAGAAAGACTGTATACTAAAGTCATTGAGGAAGGAAGGAGAATGTCTCCTAGAGGTCACAATAGCTACCAGAAACCTGAGTAGATAATAAATATGGATTGCATGAACCTCAAAGGAGGTGGGAATGAGGCAATGGTAACCAAGGAGTCTTCCAACTCTCCTACCCTTGGCCAGTAAATTTTGTGGGGGGAGGGTGAGTGAAAGTGCCTCCAGGACTGGAGAGGGAAGCTATGCTTTGTTATCAAGAGGGAGCCACATTTTAGTTAGTGTGAGAAGATAGAAGGAATTAGAAAAGACAAAATCTTTTTTTGTTAAGATGAAGTCTTTAAGATGAAATGTTTAAGAATGAAATCTACTTTGTTCACTAGTTTAATATGCTTTTGTATAGTATTCTGACCCTAGTATTGAGGATGCAAATGCTCTAACAGGCAGAGTCTACTTTTAGGTCAATGTAAGGAGCCGAGTGTCCATCCCTGGTCTACTTAAGCCTAGAATCACTATGCCATCTCCTTTTGCTTTATTTCTCTCATGTGGGAAAGGCTGAGAAGGATTGGGATAAAAACTAGTCTAGAGCTTGGCAGATGGTCTTCCCCATAATAGCTACTCAACAAATGTTTATTATGTGTGTGAATGACAAATAACAAAAGTTATTGGAAACCCTAGGATTTCAAAAGGGTTGAACCCCCCACCCACCTCAAAGCTGCCCTGTGCCCATCATTCTTTGCAGAGACCTGGATATTACTTCTTAGGGGATATTCTATAGGGTGGACCCCTGGTTGACCTTGGGAGAGGCTTTCAGGGAAGAGGGGTGAAGCGAGGGAAAGGGCGCTTTGTTTCTCCAAAAGGAAGAGAGTCCTCAGACAGCAGGTGATGGCCCATGTGCTTGCTGGTGAGGTGGGGATGAGCTTTGCACATGTCCCTGCCTGTTTGGAGCCTAATTTCATGCTGCTAAATGGAGCTGGTATGGTCACAGCCGGCAGGAAATATCGGGTGATGGCTTCATGCATGCAGGAGACAGATAAGATGGACTGGGGTGGAGAACACAAATCCTCCCAAAAGCTGTGAAATTCCAGTCTTGGCTCATCCACTGACCCTGGGTCCATTGGAGGAGCAGATCTGGGGACTTGGAGATACCAGCACTAGAGGGCACTGCTGCCTACCGATTGTTTAAGAGCTGGGACCCAGGAAGACACAACTTCACAGTATTTCACAAATTCTGTTTCCCCTCAACCCCCAGCAGTTCCCATACACCGCCTGCATCTCTTGGGATTATTATCCTTCTTGTCAATGACGTTTTATTTGCCATGGAGGGAGTCGTGGGACCAGATAAGGTGAGACTTGTTCCTGGCTCAGAAGAAAAAATAAGTGATTGCAGAGGATTCATCAAAAAACAATGGTGAATAGATGTTCTATACGTCTATCAAATATAGATAGATAAATAGAGATAATGTAATGTATTTATAATAATAACATCCAATAACTGAATAATAAATGTAGATAAATAAATATCAAAAATAGGAGATAAAGGCTGCCAAAGGACTCCCGAAGAAAAATGCGATTCCCCCTCCAGAAAGAGAACTGATGAACTCTGAGTGCAGAGAACTTTTTTTGTATTATTTTTCTTGGTGACGTGGCTAATGTGGAAATATGTTTTGCGTGATTTCTTTGCATAATGGATCTCTTGCTTGCCTTCTCAGTGGGTAGGGAAGGGGCTGGAGGAAGGGAGAGAATTTAGAACTCAAAACCAAAAAAAATTGTTACAAATAAATATTTTTTTAAAAAAGAAGATAAAAGCGAATTAAGCCACAGGAACAGAATACCAAGGCAGAGCTTAGGTAATGATCCTGCTGCCAAAGCAGCTGTAAGAAGTTCATCGGGGTGTGGAGCAGAGGTGTCCAACTTACCCTGGGCAAAACTCCTTTGTGAAGTCAGAACCAGATTGAAATTTTATTTGGAAATATTTAACAAATATTTTTAATGCAATCACCTGAAATGTTGTTATTCAGTCATTTCAATGATGTTCAGCTCTTTGTGAATCCCATTGGGTTTTGCTTGGCAAAGATACTGGACTGGTTTGCCTTTTCCTTCTCCAGCTCATTTTACAGATGAGAAAACTGAGGCAAACAGGGTTAACTGACATGTCCAGGGTCAGACAGCTAGTAAGTGTCTCAGGCCAGATTTGAATTTGTGAAGATGATGAGTCAGTCCTGGCACTCTATCCACAGTCATCTAGCTGCCCTGTAGTACAAAATAGATCACGTAAATTTCTGCTTTTTCTAAGTCAATATGCCACCTATCAGTTTCTATTTGAATTTGAAACCATTGGTATAGTAGAGAGTGGATAGGACCTGGAATCTGGAAGCTGTTTGTTCAAATCCTACCTCTAATAATTACTGGCAATGTAAACGTGAACAAGTTACTTCACTGTTCAGAACCTCACTTTCCTCATCTGTAAAATGGGGATGGCTGCAGCAGCTACTCCACAGGGTTAATTGTGAAGCTCAAGGAAAAGCACTTCAAAAACATTCAAGCACTTTACAAATGCCAATTTATTATGACCTCTGAATTAAAGAGCCAACAACGGCTTTGCTGTGATAATTGTGATCTGTCCCAGAGGCAAAGGGATTGGCTAGATGATGTTCTGAAGTCTCTCCTATCTCCAGGAATCTTGGGTATCCAGCACTTGTTTTTGTTTTAACTCTCATTATTATTAGCCCTATTGTTATATAACTCTTGAAACATTATTAAGAATACTCTATATTTTATTAGTAATGTCTGACACTTTATTAATAATGCCCTGCATTTGTATAACACTTTATAGCATTTAAAACATTGTCATCCTCATTTTCTTATTTGAGTCTCATAATAACCCTGAAAGGTATTATCTCCATTTTACAGATGGGAAAACTGAATCTCGGTGAGGTTAAATGTCTTGCTTAATGCCACATAGCTACTAAGTGACAGTGGGGAAGGGCAGGGGTACAAGAACTCAGGTTTCCTGATTCCTGGTCTATACTTCCCCTTTTCTTTTTTTTAAAACCCATATCTTCCATTTTTGAATCAATACTATGTATTGGTTCTAAGGCAGAAGAGTGGTAAGGGCTAGGCAGTTGGGATTAAGTAATTTACCCAGAGTCACACAGAGAGGAAGTGTCTGAGGCCACATTTGAACCCAGATCTTCTGGTCTCTAGACCTGGCTCTCAATCCATTGAGCCGCCTGAATTTCTTCACTTCCCCTCTTCTTTGCAACATTTCAAAGAGTTGTGGTCATTGTACAATCAAACCTTGACTGTGTTAATTTTTTTTCCAGATTATTTGAAAAGCAGGATTAGACCAGAGCAAGTAGATATCACAGCTGGGAGAGTGCTGGACCTGGAGTCAGGAAGACTCATCATCTTCATGAATTCAAATCTGGCTTCAGATACTTACTAGCTGTGTGATCCTGGGCAAGTCACTTCACCCTGTTTGTCTTGGTTTCCTCATCTGTAAAACGAGCTGGAGAAGGAATGAAGGAATGGCAAACCACTCTAGTATCTTTCCTAAGAAAACTTCAAATGAGGTCACAAGCTGTTGGACACACTTGAACTACATCAAAGGTTAGATGGCTAAGGTTTGACTTTTCTCTAAGAAAAGAAAAGGAAAGTTCTCCAGGACCTGTGCTTTGAGGCAATACCTGCTTTAACACTCAGGAGGTTTCCCAGTTATCAGTGCTCCAAACTGGCATTTGCCAAAAGAGCCGGCTTTCTGCCTCTTTATGTTTCATTCTTACAATCATCACTGAGTTCTCAGAATGTATCAGGCAAAAGTTGGGGTAAGATTACAGGCTAAGTGTCATGTAACACTTGGTTACTGTGGTTAGTGTGAGAGGCAACAGGCTACAGCTTTCTGGTGTTAGGTATCCTCATAAATGCCTTCAGTAGCCTACAAACATTCTCTTGGTTGAAAAGGGTGTATTGGCTTCAGTCACATTTCCCAAAACCCTTTTCTATTTTCTAGTCATTTACATTTCCCCAAATACTTCCCGTATCATAGGATGTTAGAGCCAGAAGGGAATTTTTAGAGCATCTAGTCAAACACCCTAATTTTTATAGATGGAGGAACTGGGGTCCACAGAAAAGAAGCAAATTGCCCACTTTCACACAGTTAATTAATGGCAGGGTTCAGACTAGAACCCAAGTCTCTGGACTCCTATTCCACGCTTCCTCTCACTTGATTAATTAATAGTACACTTTAAAAAAAAAAAAAGCAAGGCACCATGGTAGAAATTGGAGGAACAAAATTCTAGCAATTCCTGCTCTTAAGGCGTTTATATTCCAGTAGAAGTGGGGACAGGAGAGGGGGACTGTTAGTCTATTCTCAGAACCTAAAGGAAGCAATTTACCTGCTCTTTGCTATTTCTTATCTTTTACTCTTTATTTCCCCACCGATTCCAGTTCCACTTTGAAGCAATAGCTATGAGAGTGAATTCAAGGTTAGAAGTTGGGGGTAGGTTAAGATTACTTTTCGGGTAGGAGTATATCAGGAGCCAATTGTTCAATTTTCAGGATGAGCTTTTACACCTCAGAGATCTGCAAGCACTACAAATCTGGGCTTGGTTTGTTGTGTGGTTGATTATCTAGACTTCAGAAAGTCATGGCAAAAATGTCAATAAAGTAGATTAAACTTAAAAACCTGTCCTGTGGAAAAGCTAGTTGTTAAACATTTACTAGCACATCCCTGAGTATATTAAAACACATGTATGTGTTGCCACCCTTCATTAACAAAGGTAACATTTCTTTTTTAAAATTTTAAACCTTTGCCTTCCATCTCAGAATCAATAATGTGTATTAATTCTAAGGCAAAAGAGCAGTAAGGACTGGGCAGTGAGGATTTAAGTGACTTCCCCAGGGCCACACAGCTAAGAAGTGTCTGAGGTCTCATTTGAACCCAGGACCTCCCATCTCCAAGCCTGGCTCTCAATCCACTGTGCTAAACTAAAAAGCAGATGAGGTGCTCCTCCAGTAGTGTCTATAGCAATGGGGGTGTAATATATGACCGTGGAATAGAGCAAAATTACGCTGGCATGTATTCATCATTAAACCTGTTGATGTGCTAGAGCTTCTTTTCCTTGTCTTCCATCAAGTAACCATCCTGAAGAATAAGGATCTTTTAAATCTACCTTGGGTTCTCGAATGTTTGTTTTGTTTTGACACTGTGACAGATTTTGACACTGGGATACTGTTGGTGGGAAGCAGATGTCCAAATGTTCTAGAATTGCTTTGCCATTTGACTCCAGCCTTCTCAGCTGTGAGAGAGGTAAGCCAGATTTCACAGTTCACATTCCTAAAGGAAAGGAGGACCGTGGTATGGAGAAGGTAGAGATATGTTTTTGTTTGGAAGAGTAGAGGACACACATATGGGATCTTGTGTTCACATGAGATAGAAATCAAAAGGCATTAAATGAGATTAGCTGAGGAGTCCAGTATAGAACTACTACATTTATCCAGAGATTAAAACTTGGTCCAAAGCTCTCAGAAACTAACAATTAAGGTTCTGCAGTGAATCACTGCCTCATGCCTCAGTTAAACAATAGCTGCTTTGCTCCCCTTGTCCCATTCCTAGATGGTGCAAGTTGTCTACTATAGTAGGAACACTTACAACTTCAAGTAGAGGATTTGTTCTTTTAGCACGCAATCACTGAAAAATATAAAAAACAAAAAGCATGAGGCAATTAGGCTCAAATTGAGAGCTCTAGCATATCAACAGGTTTAACAATAAACAGGTATTAGCGTAAGTTTGCTCTATTCCATGGTTATATGTTATACCTCCATTGCTACTGTTGTAAAATTAGTTATTTGTTCCAGGAATGATACTAGTCACTAGCTATACACATAATTTTGAAAGTCTCAAAGAAGCTGTGCCCTTTGGTTTTTAGATTGTAAAGTCCCTGAAAGGAGATCTAAAAGAGAGAAATCAAGTCTTCTTTGCCTTCTACAAACCCTCTACTGTTCTACTTTCCCTTCTTTTCACATTTCTATCTCATTCCCTTAAATCCTATATTAAATACCTTTGAAATTTGCCTTTTCTCCAGGTCATTGATGTGTTTTAGTTTTAACCCCAAAATGTATTTTGGAGGGTGTTTCAGAATGGTATCTGAGAGTGGAAAAACCTCCTGGGGTCATTTCAACATATCTTCCAGGAAACATTGAGTAGCCACAGCATACAAGTTCTTTTTGGTGTCATGCTGATAAATACAAAAGCACCCTCCAAACTCCCTCCTTTTTCCCCCTAAGAATATCTCATATAGTCACTACTACTTAGATATATCTATTCACTCTATAGGTATCTTACTTTCCAACTCTGGACTGATATTATTTGGTGCAATCATGAAAATATAATGAGTCAGCTGAAATGTTAACCAAGAGGTCCAGGCTCTTCCTGAATGTATTTCCTGCCTACATTCGTGGTAGGATTTTTTTTTACCATTTTTATCATGAATCCTTTATGGTTAACTTGGACTTTGTTTTGTTTATGATAATTTAGCCCTTCATGGTTGATTATTGTACAATATTTCTGTCACTGCATATACTTTCTCCTAGTTCTGCTCACTTCACTTTGCATCAGCTCATATGAGTCTTTCCAGGTTTTTCTGAAGTTCTTGATTATAATGAGCTAAAGTTTATTTCCTTCCTCCTTCTCATCACTGGTTCTGCCATCTTCTATGTAACAGCCCTTCATGTATTTAAGACAGCTTTCAATTTTCCCTTATGTATCCTCTTCTCCAACCTATATATCTCATATTTGCTCAACTAACTACTTATCATCTTTAATGTTGTGGTTTCCAGGCTATTCATATTCTTGATAATCCTTCTTTAGGCCTATCTAGTAGTAACTGGAACTTGATTGATCAGATATGGTCTGATCAATTCAGAACAGAGTAGAGCTCAACCTCCCTTAATCGTCTATTATTACAGGTTAGGATTACATTAGCTTTTTCTTTTTTTTAAAGCAGATTTTTATACTTGTAGGTCATACTTAATTTGTAATTCAATAAAAACTTCAGATTTTTTTTTCACCAGGTCTCACCATACAGGGTTTATAAGAATATAAATTTTAGGTTTTTATGCTAACATGAAAGTTGTAAAATAAGATTGTGATTACCAATTTAAAAATATTATAGCTTAAGTCAAAATGACTTTTAGTAGCTTCATTTACAAAGAGGTGGAAATAGTGAAAATGGAAAAATGTAATGTTCCTCCAGGAAAGGAAGGACTCTCTGGAACCAATCTCTCCAGAAGCCAGGAAAGGTAGGCCAGCTGCTCACCCAGCTCACCAACGTAGAGTCTCCAAAGATGAACTCCCAAGAAGAAGATCCAAGGAGAAGTCCAAAAGGCAAAGTCCTCCAAAGAAGAAGTCCAAAGGAGAAGCCCCCCAGACAGGAAGTTCAGAACTTTTTTATAGTCCTTTTCCCACATCATTTCCTGTCCCCTCCTCCACTTTACGGGAACCAATTGCAGACTTTCAATTTGCCTAGCACTGCCCAAGACAGGTGGCAGTAGCCTTTGGAGGTGTGAGTTTACTCTAGTAAGTGACTCATGAATTCTCTTACTTAGTGTTAAGTAGAGGTGCTTAAGTTTTTGATTGATTAAGTTAAAAGTTGCTGATTGATAGACAAAGAAAGTTTGATTCAGGCTTCACTATCCCTTCTGTGATTCTTTGGGAACTAATCTCCCCAATGAATCATTTAACACAACCAGTTTATACCTCTAAAAATCTTCTAGCTACAGGTGCATACAATATTGCACTTTTCTAAGAGAAAACTATAATAGTTGGATATAAAAGGGAAATAAAAGAGAGAGAGAGAGCAATACCAATGTTTGCTAGGTACATTGACAAAAAGCCAATTGGGGGCAGTCCCCTTTGGCATAAGAGTTTACATTCAGAATAAATGTGGTTGACCCCCTTCAGGTCAATCAATTACACCCCAAAGTTCACTCTGGCTCTTCTGATGTAGTGTAGGTTTCTTTATGGCACTTTCTCCAAATAATTCATTTTCTTGATTTGAGGAGTTAGTGAGTTTCTTTTCCTGAAATTTCTCTAAAATTTTTTTTAAATCTTGGATTTTATGAAAATTATACAGGTTTATCCAGCTGAATTTTTTAACCTAACTGCAGGACTTTACATAGTATGCTCCTTTAATTTCATTTTGTTTCTTTGAAGCTATCTTGAATAATTTTGACCTTGAATAATTCAAATAATTCAAGATATCATGAAAAATGTAGAGAAGACACTATTTTGATATGAAAGAAAAAATAATCTACTCTTATACTTAGCCATATTTGTAGGAGATAAATCGTTAAAGTTACAAACATTTCCTTGGAGTCTGGTTCTAACTAAGAGAATTCTTCCTATTAAATCAGAAAAAACCTTGTCCTTCAAGTAGTTAAACATACACTTTATAATAATTGTGAAGTAAAAGATAACATTCCATAGCAATAGAAAAATATTTAGCTTTGATTAGTATTTTTTGGAGTTATTCAACAATGACATCAATGTTGATGTTTTCCTAAGGAAGGAAGGGAAGGATGTAATGATTTGCAGACTCCCCCCACCCCTAAATCAGATAATATAACTATAAAATTAAGTCTGTTGAAGTTTTAAATATATAACCAGGGTACCTTTTGAGGTATGAACTTCTTTAATTAGATTAAGAAGAAAATAATGATTGACTAAACAAATGACCAGAGGTATTTCAGCAGCATGATAGTTGAGAAGTGGATGATTCTAGACTCAGGAGTACTTTGTATACTTAGACTTCTGTTTCTGTACCAGAAAATAGAAAGTGATTGTAGAGCCTATCCTAGAGGAAGTGTTGCATTTCTCCACCTACCAATAATCTTGTTGTCAGAAAGACTGATCTAAATGAAGGCAATATATCTAGCCAGGAATAGAGAAATACACGGAGGACAGATCAATATAGAGAGAAGTCATCGAAGGGCTTCATAGTAGTGAGCATTAATCTTGAGAGGCCAGCTAAGGGAAACTGGGTGAGGACTCTACAAAGGGATATAGGACTTCTAGGACCAGGAGTTGTGGGTTATGTCTTAGTCACATTGTACTCCAAATTTGAGACCCTCTTTCAGTAAAGGCTGTGTGCTTTTGTGGGAGATTATGCCCCAGGCTTTGGAGGAAAATATTTTATTCTAATAATTCTTACTATACCATCCTAGCAAATTTCTTTGTTAAAATTTCATTGTAATTGGAAACACACCAATGGGGGCTGTGAGCTATAGTGTAAGAAGTATAGCCACTCAGTTACTCCTAGAGCTCCAGGTGGCATCTTTCTCTTTGGAGATTCACTCTATGAGTATCCCAGAATGGCTGTTATCTTCATATACCTTTGGCTAAGCTTACAGGATCATAGATCTAGATTTAGATGGAATCTCAGAAGACATCTAATTAAATTCCTTTATTTTATAAATGAGGAGCCTGAGACCCAGGGAGGTTAAGGGATGCTGAAGATTATATAGGTAGTGAGTCTTCCTGAAACTAACTATTCCCTATAACAACTCTCTCTCAAATTTGGTTAGTAATAGGCAAAAGGCACATCTCTCAATAACTGGTTGACAAAAAGATTTTTGCATTCTTTGTTTGACTACTATAATATGCCTAGTGACCTAGTTCCCATTTCTGCCTTCTTTGGTTAATAAATTTGTTTTTGTGATTAAGTTTGATTAGGTCCCAAAGAAAGAGCCAGGACTTCAGCACAAGATATTTTTATAATAATAATTTTTAATTTTTATAACAAGTGAAGTATCCGTGCCATGTGATTTTATATTGGAAAATAACCTTTAGGGCTTTTTTCTTTATTAAATCAAAGGTTTTAAAATAATCAACAAGCAACAAAGACAATGTCTTCTTTTATTCTCTATATCTTTTGGTATGATGGTAAAGATGCTATCTACTATGAAATATCAATTATAAAAGCCTATACCTGTACCCTAACCATTCCTTCATGGAGGATGTCATTTATATATATATATATATATATATGTATATACATACATATATATATAACATATATGTTATTCTTATAAAATATATAATATATGTTATTCTTATAAAATGTTTATACAAGGACAGCTAGGTGGATAGAGAGCCAGACGGGAGGTTCTGGGTTCAAGTTTGGCCTCAGATACTTCCTAGCTATGTGACCCTGGGCAAGTCACTTAACCCAAATTGCTTAGCCTTTATTGCTCTTCTGCCTTGAAATTGATACTTAATATTGAATAATAATAAGGCAGAAGGTAAAGGTTAAAAAAATTTTATACAGATAGTAAAGCAAGCACATAACTAAATATTTCTAACAAAGTTATCTTGGTAGCCTTTTTTCAATAGTAATAAGTTTCTAGATTTCCATCCCATCCCCCGCTTTTGATATAGTCCCATCTTTTATTTTTATTTTTAAATTTTTAAAATTTTTATTTAGAATGTTTTTCCATGGTTACATGATTCATTATCCCCCTCCCCCATTCCCGCCTTCCCCCCCTCCCAAAGCTGACAAGCAGTTCCACTGGGTTATACATGTATCATTGCTCAAAATATATTTCTATGTTATTTGCTCTTGCAGTAGAGTGATCCTTTCACTTCAAAACCCTAATCAGATCCCTATCGCACTATGTGATTGAGCATATATTTTTCTAATGAATTTCTGGTTCCACAGTTCTTTCTCTGGTATGTGGATAGCATTCTTTCTCACAAGTTCCTCTCGATTATCCTGGGTCATTGCATTGCTATTGGTAGAAAAGTCTGTTGCATTCGATTGTGCCAGAATGTATCCCTCTCTGTGTATATTGTTCTTCTGGTTCTGCTCTTTTCGCTCTGCTTCAATTCCTGGAGGTCTTTCCAGCTCATGTGGAATTTTTCCATTTCTTTATTTCTTTCAGCACAATAATTTTCCATCACCAACAGATACCACTATTTATTCAGCCATTCCCCAATCAAAGGGCATCCCCTCATTTTCCAATTTTTTGCCACCACAAAGAGTGTACAAAATATTTTTGTACAAGTCTTTTCCCTTATTATCTCCTTGGGGTACAAACCCAGCAGTGGTATTGCTGGGTCAAAGGGCAGACATTTGTGCTTAGTTCCAAATTTCCCTCCAGAATGGTCAGTCCCATCTTTTAGATAAGCAAGATTTACAGACTTGTGATCTGCCTTATTTGAATGGATTATCTCATTAACTTAAATATTTCAGTAATTTAATTTAACCTCTCTGAGCCTCAGTTTTTCCATGTATAAAATGTGGGGGTTAGATAAGATGGTCTTTGAGATCCCTGCCAGTTTTGGTTCTATGATCCTATGATTCTTTGACATTGGTTTTGAACTGTTGAAATAATTTTGAATTCTGATTTTGTGTGTGTTAAATGATCCTGCTATATCCCCTTCAAGTTTTGTGCCATTTATAAATCTGATGACCATTGTGAAAACAAAACTTAACCTAAGAAGCATGCCACTGGAGACCTTTTTCAGGATAACATCACATATTAATCAATAATTGGTAATATTATTATATATCTTTGACCTATCTTTTCATTGAATGTTTTCAAGTCAGCCTTTTGAACTTAGGGCACATGCTTGGTTATGACTAGAGTTCCTGTCCTTTGAAATGTTAGATAGAAGATTTATTTTTTCCCAGAGTTTCTGCCACTTTCATGGCACCAGCCAATTCCGTTGTGATCACAATTAAACCTAGAATGGCATTTCCATTGCCTACTGTTTCTATAACCATAATAATGATTTTTTTTCAACAAGGAGAGTGAAGAATTTATCAGATGCTCTGCTATAAACAAAATAAAACTTCAAGTATAGTAGTTGTTCAGCTAGCTAAGAAGCAAGTTTCTCTTTCACTGTTATATACTGCCTATGTGTCAGTTCTATCATCTGTATTCAGGGCAACTAGATGGTTCAGTGAATAGAATGCTGCACTTGAAGTCAAGAAAACTCAAGTTCAAATCTGGCCTCAGACACTTATTAACTCTGTGACCCTGGGCAAGTTACTTAATTTTTGTTTGCTTTAATCCACTGGAGAAGTAAATGGAAACCACTCCAGAAAAATTACCAAGAAAACTCAATAGATAGTATGGTCCAAGGAATCATGAAAAGTCAGGAAGATGTCACCCATATTCTCTAGTTCTCTAGTTCTACACTGATATAATTTCTTGTTTTTTTCTCCTTTTATACTCATTTGAATCCTTCTCCTCCTAATTTTTCTACCCTCAGGGATATGAATGAATGCTACCACTCTACATATGAATTTTTTCCTGTCCCCTGTCATCATCTTTAGAAGACTGCATCCCAAATTCTTCCCTCTTTTAAATCCTCAACCTCTCCCTATCAACTTATTCCTTCTTTACTGTCTTCAAACATGCTCAACATTCAGCCATTAAAATAACAAAACTATTTGCCTAGTTCAAGTTCTTTTACCTGCACTCACCAATCTCAATCTACTTACCTATGATCCCTCAAAATATAGTCCTATGTTTCTATTCCATCCTTAAAAAAAATAAATAAACAAACAAACAAAAAATCTTTTATTTATTTATTTATTTTTGTTACATGTAGAAGTAATTATTGACTCCCTCCTTTCTCCCCACCCCAGGCAATAAATTCAGGTTATCTCAATACTTTCATGCAATACCTATTTCATATGGCTCATGTTGTGATAGAAGACACATATCACACATACAATAAAAATTTCATGAAGGAAATAAAAATAGAAGATGGCATGTCTCCTCCCTTTCATAGTCAAATCCCTTGAAATAGCTAGCTATATTTGCTTTCTCATTTTCTCTCCTCTCTCTCAACCACCATTTGCAATCTTGTTCCCAATCTCATCACTCAAATGAAATTCTTTCCAACATTATCAATGATTTCTTGATTGCCAAAATGAACCTTATGTTTTCTGCCCCGAAACCCAACACTCTCTAAGACTTTCTAATTTCTGCCAAAGGCACCACTATTCTTTCACTCTTCCAGTTCAGAAATCTCAGCAGCATCCATGATTCCTTCCTCTCTTTCCCTCAACCCAAATATCCAATCAGTTGCCAAATCTTGCCATTTCTACCTGTCCATCTCTCCTGAAATCTTCTCTCGTTTCATAGAGCTACCACCTTGGTTCAGACCCTCATCACCTCTCCTAATTGGTTGACTTGTCTTAAGTCTTTCCCATTCCATTCCATCTTTGATATTGCTGCCAAAGTAATTTTCCTTAAACACAAATTTGATCGTGTGATTCCTCTATTCATTTCCTATTTCCTGTAGGCTAAAATATAAATCCCTTGGTTTAGCTTTTAAAATGTTATATGACTGGACCCAACCTATATTTCCATGTTCATTAGACATTAGTCAGTCAGTTGAGTTGATAAGCATTCATTAAAAACCTACTATGTGTCAAGCACAGTTCCAAGTGTTAGAATGAGAAAAGAGGCAAAACTCTCTCATAATTATTCATAGTCAAGGAAAGCAAATTCCCACATTGGCCATGTACAAAAATGTTCCTCTCTTTCAGCATCTTGAGTCCATCATTTCTCTGTCAGGAGTTGGGTGCCATAGATCCATCTGCAGTCATATGAAATTATGGTTAGTCAACTCACTGATCACTTACTAGCCTTTCAAAGTTGTCTGTTTTTATGGTGGTGGTATAAAAAATTGTTTCCTTTTGCTAACTTCTTTATCTGTTCAATCAAATCTTCCTAGGGTGCTCTGATCCCATTCCCTTCATCATTTCCTCTGGCACAATAGCATTCTATTGCATTCATATATAATATTCCAGTCATTGCCCAATTGATGGCCAACATAACACATTTAATATATAATATGTTATAGTATGTGATGTGTATGTATTGCATGATATGTTGTAGTATCTAATTATATATAATGTAACATATAATTATATAATATATATTTCTTGCACATATGAGTCCTTTTCCCTATTTTTCTAATCTCTTTAGGGGTATAAGCCTAGTAGTGATATCAATGAGTTACAGGATATACAGAATTTAGTGGCTTTTTGGACATAATTCCAAATGACTTTCCAAAATGGCTGGACCAATTCATGTTTCTACTGGTGAGAAATATTTCAAAGAATGAAAGAAGAACCTGAAAAGTTTGCTTGGAGTTCTTTTTCTTCCTCTAGTTATTTTGAAAGAATTTACTGCTTTTTACCTTGTGATTGGAAATGCCACTTAACCTCATGATTTGGCCTAGTCCAAACTAGCAAATGGAGAACTTAAAGAGCTTGGATCATGAGGACAAAAGAGCAGGAATGGGGGGGGACCTATCTGATAGTGTCAAGACCTTTAATTGCTATTTCTTAAAAGATCTAATATTTTGGGACACATGGTATAGAATCACAGAATTAGATGGCCATATCTTTTAACATGCCTGCAGGCTTCTAGACCTTTCTCTTTCCCTAACACAAGCATGCCCATTCTCAGTTCTCTGCTGGAATTCCTGCCAACCCAGGCCAATTTGCCATCAGTACTATATGTAGCTCTGCCCATATTTGCTGCTGGATGATGTTCAGGCAGCCCATAGCCCTGGCTAGGGAGCAGCTGAGGCACAATCATGGATCTCGCACATCTTTGCCCAGGCCCCCCACCCCTAATTCCATTCCATAGCCTTATATGCCTCCAGTAATCAAAGATAATTGGTTGCTCCCTAGTGGGCTGATCTAATGGCTATATGAATAAAGTTATTTTGAACAGTTGTTCATGAGTTCATCTCCTGGAAAGGCTCAGACCCAGCTGTTTCAATCCTTTCTTAAAAAAAATTATTAAACTCAAGATGGATATTAATGGAGCTAATCACGTTTTGCCCAAATGTCAGGTGCCAAGGCCTCCTATAAGCCTCCCTTTGTGTGTGGCTCTCTCTGCTCTTTCTCTTAGAATTGGCACCAGCCCACTCCGATTTGGCATTTCCCAGCCCCCAGTCAAAAGAAGAGAGCCTGGCAGGCCCCATCCCCGTCTGCTCCCTGCTCCCCAAGGGCCCTGGCTCAGAAACAGCAGCACAAGGTTTATCATGCAAATAGGTCCAAGACCTCTGTCCAAGTCCATTTGTTAATGGTTAAACTATGGAAAGCCATTCAGGGGGAAGCGAATTGAATTAACTGGAATTGGACTGAGATTTCTCCACCACCATCTCCCCACCCCTGCTGGGGTGGAGAGGTGGTGGGGAGAGAGAAACACCACCTTTTCCTCTATTAGAGCAACTATGTACTGTTTGGGGAAGAGAATCAGAGGGGTCCTTTACCCAGGAAAGAATAAGGATGTGCATTTATGAAAAAAGATGAAGGAAAAATGGGCAATATTTATATGTGGACAGAAGCAAAGAAAGGAATGTATTCTCAATGGATAAGAAAGTCTGTGGTAGTGTGTGTGTGTGTGTGTGTGTGTGTGTGTGTGTGTGTGTGTGTGTGTTGGGGGNGTAGTGTGTGTGTGTGTGTGTGTGTGTGTGTGTGTGTGTGTGTGTGTGTGTTTGGTACGGACAAAAAAAATGGGGAGAAAAGTGAAAGGGAAGAGAGTGAGGGGGAAATGTTTTTGAGGGTCATACTAGCTCTAATAAAGGATAGATATGTTTATATTATCCCTTATTTGCTCTCTTCAACTAATCGTGTTGCTTTCTTCTTCAGGAGCTTTTGGGATTTGATGGTTTTAGGAGAAATTTGCTCTAGGTATTAACATCTCTCCTTGGGAGTAGGAAAGAAGGTTGTGGAATGGGGAAGGCAGTATTTTCTTGACTTTCTTGTCAATGGAATGGTTTTTTATAAAGACAGCATTTCATCATCATCATCATAGGACACAGTGACGACAAATGTCTATTTGGTTCCCTTACGTGGCATGGAGTAAGAGAGTCGTAACCTGGGGCGAGAGGCAGGAGATGGGTAGATGATGATAACTGACCTCTAAGCAAGCAGGGAATGACAGACCCACATGACATAAGGAGGAAAGTTTGTGAGAGGAAAGAAAGAGACATTTTCTATGATTCTCAAACCATCTTTTAAGACCAAGGAAGACTAACAATTTGATTGTGGGCTGGGTTCTTTGGGAAGCATATAACATTTGAAAATGAATTCAACTAAAAGAATAGAAAGAAGACACTCAACCTTATTGGAGGATGGGCCAAACCATCTTTCATGATTTAAACCCCCAGTTACATTGTACAAAATTGTTTTTCATGTTCATCTGGGAAAAATGGTGAATCTTGTGTGAGGGTTGGGTGAGCAATTCTTTGGCCTCTGGTCAACCACAGAAACCACATTCTCTCCCCAAGTTCATGACTTCCCACTCGGAAGCTACCTCCCTCTTCTATAGTAAATCACACACATTTGCCCACATAGTCATCAAGCAGTAAGAACAGGCAGTAGATCAAGAGTCTAGGAAGGGAATTCAATAACCCAGAGGGAAGCAAGAATCAGAGATTAAGATAGACAATGGATAAGTTTGTACTGTAGGACAGATAGAAGAAGTCTGGCACACTGACAACTAGACTCTTAGGAGATGAATCTGAATAAGAGGAAAAAAGCTTCTGGCTTCTTTGGAGACCTCTGAGAAACTTCTTGATAAGACCAGAACTTATGGCAAAGTATGGGAAGCCCAGACTCACAGATAACCTAGGAACAATATCTGACTTGAAAAGGAAAGAAAGGGCTAATCCTAGCCCTGAGATATTCAAATTGATCTATAATCGCATCGATTAATTTAGATATTTTTTCCCCAAAAAGCAGATCCCTGCCCATCCATGCCTACCCATTCTGTATAATTCTTGCTGATGTTTTCCTTATACAAGGGATCTACTCATTTTTCATTCTTTGGAGATGATAGCATTCCATGACTTGCACCTATGCAACAATAACAGTAAAATTATGCTCTTAAAATACAGGTCTTTGTTTCTAGAGATTTGCACTTTTCTGAAGGCAATCAAGCCTGTTCTTCTGTTTAATTCTTGGCCCAGCTCACTGTCCATTATCTGTTGACTGTATAGACATACATTCTCTCTAGATGAGCCGTCTGACCAAACTCTTTTGAGTGGTTATGGACCTTTTCCAGGAAATTTCTGAAATGTTTAAAGCTGATGCAACTGGAAGGATTTCTCTTGGGGGCATCTAGAGCGGGGATTCTTAACTTTTTTGTGTGTGTCCTGGACCCCTTTGGTAACCTGGCAAAGTCTGTACACTCCTGTTCAGAATTGTGCTTTTAAATGCATAGACTAAAATTCATAGGATTACAAAGGAAACTAATTGTGTTGAATTTCATGAACCCTACATTAAGAATCTTTGATTAAGGAGAAAAGGATTCCCAAACAAGGCATTTAAAAAAATCATCCTGGGTCATCTATTACCAGTTTCTTTATTTGGTTAGAAATCGTGTGAATGAGATCAGGGTTCCAAAGTGATTCTGCATATGATTAATTTGTCTTGGGGACTGACTGTACCCTAGAACTTCAGCCAGCCATCTAAATTCAGCCAGTCATATAAAAATGTCTACTATTGGGCACAAAGGTAGGGATATATATGAATGAGAATAACGCATCTCCATTCAAAGAAAAGCAACTCCATGCCCATGTCCTGTTGTTAGTAGCTGGGGAACAGAGTTTTCATCTACACTGTCCACAAGTTGCTGTTATTATTAGTTTGGTAGAAGACTGTTCTAGGGACCGTATAATTCAAGTTAAAGACAATCTTTACCCAAAGGTCTTGAATTCTGAAGAGAGCTTTCTGTAGATCTGTAGATCATTCTGTAGAGGATCGACGTGTAGCAGATTATAAATATTTGATGAAATTCAGGTACTTAAATGCTTCATGGATGAAGGCAGCTGGGTGGCTCAGTGGATTGAGAGTCAGACCCAGAGATGGGAGGTCCTGGGTTCAAATCAGGCCTCAGACACTTCCCAGCTGTGTGACCCTGGGCAAGTCACTTGACCCCCATTGCCTAATCCTTACCACTCTTCTGCCTTGATTCCAAGATGGAAAGTAAAGGTTTATTAAAACAAATGTTTCATAGATCTGTGTGGGTACCCTCTCTGTGGGTGAAGATTGCAAGTCATTCACACTTTTTCATCCTCTCCATGCCATCTCCCCCACAAAAATGGGAGCTCTTCAAGGGCAGAGGCTGTTTTTGCTTTTTCTTCTGTATCCTAGCACCTGCCACAGTGCTTGGCACACACTAAATATGGAATAAAAGCTTGTTGATTGTACTGCTCTCATTCATATTTCTCCATAAATCTTCCACAAGGAATCTACACAATATGCTGGGAACCATAGGACAGCAGATAGAGAGTACCAGGCCAGGGGTCAGAGGGACCTGGGTTCAAATTTGACCCCAGATACTTCCTTAATGTGTGACTCTGAGCAAATCACTGAACCCCAATTGCCTAGACCTTGCTGCTCTCCTATCTTAGAACCAATACTAAGATGGAAGTAAAAGTTAAAAAAAAATTAGATCTCCTGGTATTGCCTGGAATTCGACGGAACACTTTGGCCATCAGTTATCCCTTGGGCTCTCTATGCTACTCTCCATCTCCCTCCCTCTTCCCCTCATGTGTATAGCTCTCTGTATCACTGATGTATTTTTTTAAACCCTTTCCTTCCATCTTAGAACCAATACTGTGTATTAGTTCCAAGGCAGAAGAGCAATAAGGCCTAGGCAGTGGGGGTTAAGTGACTTGCCCAGGATCACACAGCTAGGAAGCATCTAAGGCCAGATTTGAATCCAGGACCTCCCATCTCTTGACCTGGTTCTCTATCCATTGAGACACCTATATGCCCCAGCTAGCCTTGCTTTTATAAGACTAAGGAGAGGGACTAAAGAGACCATGGATAAATGATAAACCGGATAATCCAAAATTAGTTCATAGCTCATTGCAGAGATCCCATAAGCTATTTCATATACTCTACCTCTCAAGAGGCCATGAAAATCTTTGCCTTAGTGATACTTTATGTTGTTTTAAATTTTCTTCCTTAAGAGGCTAAAACAAAAACAAATCAAAGAGAATGGAAAGGAGAAGTAACATATACTGAATTTTTGAAACCTACACTTGATTTTCAATATACCTTGACTTACTTTAAGCCCGTGGTGCTTAGATCCTTTGGTTTATCTTCACAGCTAACATATTAAAATATTTTTAAAGATAATGCTCACCAGTTCTTCCCTCTCAGGTTTCAGTAATTAACTTGGGACTCTTCAGACCGTTGGGGTAGGGATGAGGAATAGGGCAGAGAAAATCACTTCCAAGTCTGGAGTCCCTCAGAGAAAGTATTTTGCCTGATTCCAGAGAGCTTTTCGTATTGCCCTTTATGATAGTGCTGAAGGAGAAAGTTCATGTCTGACCCTGATCACAAAATGTTTCCCACACCAAAGTCAAAGCCTAAAGAAGGCCCTGGGAGCCTCTGCTGACTCCAAGGGTGACAATACACACAAGTTTGGCTGCACCCAGACCTCTGAGTCCCATCCATCATTCCTTTGCCCTTTTCTCCATATGCATCAACCATCTGCCCTCTTTCTGTAGCAGTGGGCCATCCATCAGCTGCCATTCTGGCATGGAATCATGCCACTGCTTTGGGGGTGCTATTATGGGACAGAGGGACACCCAGACCCCATTGTCATCTGAAGCACAGTAGTCAAGCAGAGAGCGGGGGAGAAAGATTGGCAAAATTCTGCCTTTTAGCTGGGGTTCTCCCTCCATGAAAACATGAAGAATGATTTTCCCAAAATGCTTTACCTTAAAGAGTTATATCTGTGTTAGTTATTACTATGATTATTATTTAAATGGGAAGAAAAATGTGTCAGAGTGCCAAAAGATGTTCAGAGGAGTGATAACATCTTGTTCAAGTGATACCATGTATATGCTTTATATATTTTTGTGCATGTACCCACATATGCATTATTCACATATACATATAATGGTGGTGATGATGGGGACACCATTGTATGTATAATGCAATATAGAGCCACTGCCAGAACCAGGAAACTGGGGCACTCATGCTATCTCTCTCTCAAGAGGCCCTTAGTTCTAGCCCCATGATGGTAGACCAAGATGAGTTCTGGAGGGGGCTTGGCCTTTGAAGAGAGGGACCAAGGTCTTTATCTTGAACCCTCTAGCTCTTTATACCACCACCTCAAGTCAGCCCTGAGGAAAATCACTTAAAGCTTAGATTTGGTTCATGTCTAGGATTTCCCCAAAAGGGAACAAAAAATGACTTGATATGAAATATAGATCGGATATTTGTTCTTCAGACATTTCAGTCATGTCCAACATTTTGTGACCCTATTTGGGATTTTCTTGGCAAAGATAGTGGAATGGTTTGCCATTTCCTCCTCCAGCTCATTTTTTTCAGTTCATTTTACAGATGAGGAAACCGAGGGAGGATTAAATGATTTGCCCAGTCACACAGCTATTAAGTGTTTGAGGACAGATTTGAAGTGAGGAAGATGAGTCTTCTTGACTTCAGGTCTGGCACCTATCCACTGCTCTACCTACCTGTTGCTATACTGAGTATAGGCCAGCTATTTATTTCTTTCACACAAAAGAAATGTTTGAAATACAAAATTTCACAAGTGCATACTGAGAAAGAGGTAGCAGTAACTTAAACTCGTAGAGTAACTATTATAACTATTATGTTCTTCCGAGAGGTTCGGACTTAAAATATCAAAATATACAGCATTTAATAGGATTGCTGAATATTTAACTCAACTCTGAACTGTCTTCCTTGAAGTCCATATTTTCTGACAAAGAGCTGGAAGGGACCCACCTGAGTGGGTAGGCTTGCCAATCTGTTGGTGGGCATTTTCTCCAAGAAATGTTATAGAAATTGTAGGGTGAATCTCCCATAATGCTGACAGTATTGTCTCAGGGACACAGGAGTTCTTACCTACTTAAAGTTATAAGATTGCTACCAAGGCTAGAGATATCTGTCTCAGCAGAGTTGTTTGGTCACCTGGACTCAGGTAAGGAAACCCAAAGCATTGGAAGCAGATAGGCAGTCCTCCACCCTCAAAGCTTTCATATGGAGACCAAGGGACTATATGCAACATGTGTTGCTTTATCCCTTAGGAAGCAAGATGGTACAGTGAACAGAGTGCTGGACCTAGAGTTAAGAAGACCCAAGTTCATATCCAGCCTCAGATACTAAGTTGTGTAACAACGGACAATCCATTTAACCTCTATCTGCCTCAATTCAATAAACCTTTATTAAGTGCCTAATATTTGCCAGGCACTGTGCTGAGCTGGGGTTATATAAATAGAAAAAAGAGAGTCCCTGCCCTCACAGGAAAAATAATCTAATGGGAGAAGACAATGAATCTGGAAAGCTGAAAAACTGACCAGGCAGTTCCCATGGAGCTGAGACCAAGTAAAACTGCAGATGGAAAACAGGGTAAGTTATAAAGTCCAGGTTCTGTCCTCAGTAAAGGAAAGCTAGTTCTTCAGTCAGAAGCAGGGAGAGACTGAGGGAAGTGGAAAGGTGTTGAGTATCCAAGGCTGAGCTGGCAGCAATGGTGATGAGTTATCCTGTGCTATTATTATCTCTATTTTACAGATGAGGAAACTGAGGCACAGATAAAATGCTATGTATAAGGAACATGAAGTAGGCCAATCTGGTATGAATATGGTGGGGTGAAGTGACATGTAAGACTAGAAAACAGGGCAGCTAGGTGATACAGTGGAAAGAGCATTGGTCCTAGAATAAGGAACATCTGATTTCAAATTTTGCCTCAGACACTTACTAACTGGGTGATTTGGGTCATCACTTAGCTTTACTGTGCCTCAGTTTCCCCATTTATAAA
Source organism: Gracilinanus agilis (assembly GCF_016433145.1). Classification (NCBI taxonomy): domain Eukaryota; kingdom Metazoa; phylum Chordata; class Mammalia; order Didelphimorphia; family Didelphidae; genus Gracilinanus; species Gracilinanus agilis. The sequence continues at coordinate 139,811,475 of NC_058130.1, read as the reverse complement.
ATGATGATAATATTAGCACCTACCTCACAGGGTTGTTTTGAATCTAAAATGAATTGACATAAGGAAAGTGCTTTGTAAATCTTTAAATACTATTACAATGTTAGCTCTTCTCCTTCTCCTTCACCTCCTTCTCCTTTTCCCCTCTTCTATGCACTGAATATTTCCCAGGTGTCAAGCATGCTTCAAGGCAAAGGGAAGCATTTCTATTAAACTATTAATAAACTATTAAAGACACTTTCGACATTGGTCCTGCCCTTACAGAGTACATAATATGTGTATTATGGTGATAATCCATCAGATCCTGTATATAACTCAACTGTGAGAGAGAGCTAAGAGCAACCATATTGAGAGAGAGAGAGAGAGAGAAGCCCTCAGTTCCTTCTAATGAAATGATATTCATGTCCAGGTATTGGGCAAAAACTTACAGCTTCAATGGTTTCTTTGATTAAGATAACCAGCTTTTCTCTAATAGGGACCCAGAGCTCTCTACCTCTTCTCAGCCATTGCTAAAGCAATAAAGAAGGATCGCCCATCTTTAAAAGGAAAAACCTCTTCCTAAATCTCACTCTGAATTGCTATAATTAACTGCATGGCTGCTGCCAACTTCTCTGTCTCTCTGTCTCTGTCTCTGTCTCTCTCTCTGTTTCTCTCTCTGTCTGTCTCTCTGTCTGTCTGTCTGTCTGTCTCTCTCTGTCTCTCTCTTCCTCTCTCTCTCTGTATGTATATATATACACATATATGTATATATTTGTGTGTCAAATAATTGGAATAACAAAAATGAAAGGGCTATAGTCGAGGTAACACAGATGTAGGCAGCAGCAATTCAGGTTCTGAGGAAGCCCAGGAGAGACAAAAACTAATAACACTTTTCCACTCTGGAAAGGAGAGAGATAGAAAGTGGAAAGTTCAGGTGACTGAATAGGGTTCTGCTCCTCCTGCCAGGGATAGAGGAGAAAAGAAAGGTGTTGGGGACTCAGCATATCAGAAACTGATTAGCCCACTCCACAGTTGACTGCTTCCATTGGCTTACTCACAACTCTCATCCATTCTTGGCAGGAGGAAAGGTTGGTCCTTAGTAGCAACTTTTAAGAGTCCTGGTACTTGACCATTTTGGATGTCTTGTCAGTGTGTCAGATTACAGTCAAGCTCTTGACTCTACTTCCCAAGATGCCCTTCTGGTTGGTAAAGGCTGCTCATAGCATCTGCCCCACCAAACCACAGTACCTGGTGAAGATGAGAATCAGGATGCATATCTACGTGTCCAAGTACTAGAGCATCGTTTTAGCCTCACAACCGAGCTTGTCCTGCCTAAAGCCATCAGGGATTAGGATTGCATATGGGGGTGTCAGTCTTGTTGAAGACAATATTGAGTGACCCTGGACAAGTTATTTAACCTTTTTCTGCCTCAGTTTCCCCATTTGAAAATGAGGTTAATAATGGCAACTATTTGTCAAGGTTGTTGTGAGGATCAAATGTGACACCTTTCCTGTGCCTGACCTTGAAGATGTTGTAGCTACAAGTAGAGAAGGACATCATAGTTGAGTTCATTAAAAGTGAACATCCCATGTATGTCCACATTTTGGGGGCCCTGCTTTTGAGGATGACGGGCACCGCCATTGACTGCCATGAGTATTTGTACCTTTTCTGGGGCATAATTGTCAGGTGGATGCCAATGGGACAGTATTCGCTGACACACTTGAAATGCTTTTTTGATGAATTGCTAAATGGAGAGCAGGTCGGTGACATCGTTGTGCCCCAGACCCAGAATTGCTGTTATGTGTGGGAGGACCCTTGACTCAGCTGCCTGAAGGACACAGATGGACTCGAATCATTTTGCATAGGTATGCTGTGGCAATCAAGGCAAATTTCCCAGGAAAATCTACATCTGTCCTTGATTGTCTCCAGTATTTTTCTTGGTAGGTGTTAGAAGCCATAAATATTTCATGTAGAATATCAGATTAAGGAATTCCATGTGAAAATTACATGAATAACTGTAAGTAAAAAGAGTTCTAGTACTTAGAGTTGGGGAGTGGAGTAGGAGCAGCTACGTGGTGCAGTGGATAGAGTGCTAGGTCTGTAGTCTGGAAGACTCATCATCTTCGTGAGTTCAGATTTGATCTCAGATACCTACCAGCTGTGTGACAGTGGGCAAGTCATTTATCTTGTTTACCTCAGTTTCCTCATCTGTAAAATGAGCTGGAGAAGGAAATGGCAGACCACTCTGGTATCTCTACTGAGAAAACTTTAAATGGGATCATGGAGAGTTGAACACAAATTTACTATTTTATTATATAAATAACAGGTTGTTTTTTGGGGGGCGGGTGGTCAGATGCTTTCTGTCAATGCATAGTCCTCTCATATTTCATATCTCTCTCCAGAGCTTCTGAGTGGCTCAGCTTTCCTTCTATCATCATAGGATTCTCTTCTAGCTGGGCAATTAGGTGACACAGAAGATAGAACTTGGGCCTGAAGTCAGAAAGACCTGAGTTCTAATTCAGCCTTAGATACTTCTAACTGTGACCCTGGGCAAGTTATTTAACCTTTGTGTCTCAGTTTCCCCATTTGAAAATGAGGTTAATCATAGCAACTACTTGTTAAGGTTGTTGTGAGGATCAAATGAGATCTACAAATGAATTCTACAAATTCCATATGACCCAAATTGATGAATTCTCAGAGATGGTTTGTTTAACTTCACCCAAGCTATTTCCAGACTCTGACGTCTCTCTGATAGTACACACAATACAAGTACTATATATGTGAATAATTAAAAAGTGGCACGTGATGGGGGCAGATGGGTGGCTCAGTGAATTAAAAGCCAGGTCTAGAGATGGTAGGCACTAAGTTCAAATCTGGTTTAAGACGCCCTAGCTGTGTGACCCTGGGCAAGTCATTTAACTCCCATTGCCTAGCCCTTACACTCTTGTGCTTTAGTATTAATACATAATATTGGTTCTAAGACAGAAGATATGGGTTAAAAAAAAGATTAGACATAAGAAGGGACAGTTAGGTGGCTCAGTGGGTGCAGAGCTAGGCCTGGAGATGGAAGGTCATGGGTTCAAATCTGACCTCAGATACTTAATAGCTGTGTGATCCTGAGCAAGTCACTTAACTTCAGTTCCCTAGCTCTTACCACTCTTCTGCCTTTGAACTGATACTTAATAGAGATTCTAAGACAGAAGCTAAGTTTAAAAAAAAAAGATTACCTACAAGAAAGAGATGTAATACTGTCAAAAGCATGGAATAAGTTGATTAAATAATAATCATATAATTAATATTAAATTAATTAGACAATCATATAATTAATATTAAATTAAATAAATAACCATATAATTAATGTTGAATTAATTAAACAATCATATAATTGTTATTAAATTAATATTAGATTAATTAAACAGTCATGTAATTAATATTGGATTAATTAAATAATAAATTAATTGAAGTTAATACTGTCAAGGGCATAGAATAAATTACTAGGCAATGTGTAGTCTTTCTTCCCTAGAACTATTGAGTGATACTACAGACATCCTTGGATTTTAGTTGTTTTAGCTCTTTAGAGGTAAGGGAATGGACTACATTTAATTTAATTAAAACATTACTATTATAAAGCAAGTTGTTGCAAGACAAAAAGACAAATGTTTATCTTATACCCTCCTGGGGAGTTGGAGGAAATGTGTACAGGCAGGTAAATAGGGGATTTAAGGTGGAGAATTACATGAACAACTTGAGGTGGGGGATAGAACAGGGAAGGTATGTTGCAGGCGTGGAACTTGTGAGAATGGAGCTGGAGTGTCAAGTTCAGGAAAGCAACATATTCCAGAAATGTTACTAGACTATATGACTTTGGCAACTTTTTTTTTCCTGACTGCATGAATCAATTCATTCATTCAAACTATTTTCTGAGAACCTACTTTGTTCATTGGCCCTGTGGTGGGTGCTGTGAAGGGTACAGTGATGAATAAGTCATAGTTCTGATTCACCTAGTTTAAAAGAAATAATTCATTTAAAAAAAAACCTTTACCTTCTGTTTTAGAATCAGTCCTGAGTACTGGTTCCAAGGTAGAAGAAGGGTAAGGGCTAAGCAGTTGGGATTAAGTGATTTGCCCAGGGCCATACAGCTAAGAAATATCTGATACCAGATCTGAACCCAGGACCTCCCAGCCCCAAGAGATTCATGATGAAATCCTTGATGTTACTGTGAAACCTCTTAAGGTGGAATGAATTTATGAATCATCCCTCTTCTGTTAAGTTTTAACAGTGAATTCAAGAATTCTAGATATAGGACCGTATTAGCTATGGCCCCTTTCTGCTGTCCACATGCATGCTGTCACCTTCCTTCAAACTTGTACAAACAGATTATGATCTAACTCATGAACGGCTCTTTCCAGGCATCATCGGAGCTATAGGTTGGCCACAGTAAATCAAGGGAAAATCACATATTTGTCACAGTCTAAATATTAAATGTTCTATCATTCAGCAAGCAGAGAAAGAAGAAGTGAGTTTGGGGACCTCTCTGCTTGAAAGCAAGGTTGGTTTGCACGTCGAAGATGTTGAAAGGATTTTGTCATAGATTTGTGATATATCAGAACTGGGAGAAATGGTCATCTTGTCCAATCCTCTCATGTTTTTACAGATGAGGAAATGGAAGCCCAGGTAAGGAAAGTGACTTGCCCAAGGCTATCCCACTGGATGTCCAACCTATGTTGTCTATTCCTTTTTTTTTGTTAAAAAAAAAAAAAAGGAAAAAACCAACAACCACCAAACCCTTATCTTAGAATCAATACTGTGTATTGGTTTCGAGTCAGAAGAGTGGCAAGGGTTAGGCAATGGGGGTTAAGTGACTTGCCCAGGATCACACAGCTAGCACATATCTAAGACCAGTTTTTGAACCCAGGACTTCCCATCTCTAGGTCTTGCTCTCAATCCACTGAGCCACCTTTCTCCTACTACTTTCCCAATAGCATTAAAAGCCTCTCTTGATTCCCCATTTCACAAAGTGTACTCTGTTTGCCTCTAATTTATATGCAGAAGAAATCAGAAGGAGCCAGGATGATTTGTCCCCCTGTACTTAAAGTTCACACATATCGCTATTTTGTTTGGATGTCACCATCCCTCCTCCTTCTAATGAGTGTGTATGGAGAGTAGAGCATAGCCCCTCAGCTTCCAAAGTCAATTGCTCCAGTTTCCAGCTTATAAGACATTCCTGTTATCACAAGCAAGGGAAAGTGGCTTGACGCCCACGTCGTTTCCATGCATTTTGCCAGATTCCCAGTGTTTTTCCACGTCTCCAAACCTTTGGTTATTAAAAAAAAATTAGGTCCCTACATCAACAACTTCTCAACTCCCTGATTTGGCTGGCAAAGAAGACTCAAACAGAGGCCCCTAGAGACATTCTTTTCTGTCTTTTCAGACTTACTGGAAGCCACATGTTCCCGGAATTTTACAAGGCAGCTTACAGGATTCTTAGCTCAAAGGGACCAAGGAGAAGACACCACAAAGTCCCCAGTTGCCTAATAGAAAAAGGACATGATCTGCTGTACTCTTTTTTTTTTTAAACTCTCACCTTCTGCCTTAGCATCCATACGTGTATTGATTCTAAGGCAGAAGAGTAGTAAGGGTTACGTGCCCAGGGTCACACAGCTGGGAAATGTCTGAGGCCAGATTTGAATCCTGACTCTTAGGTCTGGCTCTCAATCCACTGAGCCACTCAGCTGCTTGCTAGGCTGTATTATCTTTAGTGAGGGAGAACTTGACCTGTCATGGCATGCAACCACACACACACGCGCACACATCCACAATGAAAAATCCTTCACTTCACAGAATAATGGAACTAATTAATTATTAATCATTAGTAAAATAGTGAAAGCCATTGAAGTTGAGGGTCTCCTTACCTTTGACCGATTCCCTGGTGGTATCTAATTGGCCTTGGCCCTTATGCTAGTTGACTTCTGTGGTCCCAGATGGACAACCCAAGAACAAACCCACACACCGACATAAAAACCTGAGTCACATCCTCTAAGCATCCCCTATGAACCAAAAGGTACTAGAGAGAGAGGACTCTTGTACAGGCTCCCAAAGGACCACAGTGGTACTTGGCTACCTTGAACCAGGGGCCTCCTTTTGTTCTCCTTTGGGTTTATACTGGATTTCCATCAGCTGCCTCAGAATGACAATAGCCAGTCTAGGGGAGTCTATCATTAAGCCCACAAGTCCGAGGGTTCTCAGGCATCCTTCTCTGGATCCTGCACATGCATGCTTATTCCTAAAAGTGTAACTCACTGTCTTCCAGTGAGGCAATTAAGCAACCCAGCCAATCTAAGACGTGGCCAAGAACAAAGAAGAAAGCAGCAAAGGTCTCTGAGCGGCCAAATTAGATGTCACCAAATCCACATAATACAATTCACATGCCACACTTTATTCACAAGCTCTTTAGGCTCCCCACTTACATCCTATTTGTTCTTACTTAACATATTGTTCCAACAAGCACATTTATTTAATTCCAAGCTCTCTTTGAGAGCTGACTTGCTTTTGCTTCACACATCACTAAAAATTGTGGTGATTTGCAGTCCAATCAAATAGTTAATAAATAATAATCAATTAATCAATCAATTAATATTAAAAATAGACTAGGATTATTTAGTGTGGGAGTAAATAGTCTAAGTACTTCAACAGGCTCTGAGACCATGTTCATATTAATGACCACAAATCAATGACAAGAAGGTGACGATATCCAGCAACTCCCACTTAATGTGAGCACATCCTTGTTTCAGGTACATCAAATATATTTAAAAGATGTCCAACAGAAAGGACTAAAACACAGTCTTGGTGGTTAAAGGCGTAAACCTTAAGCTCTTTGGAAAACTTGGCTCTTCCGAAACACTCGTTCCCTGAGGGTTTCGGAGAGCTGAAGCTTTTCTGGGTCTGTGTGTTCCATTTAGATGTCCTCCAATGGAGAAGTTTGCAGATTTGTTGGATTCATCATGTATCTGTGTGTCCGTTTCCTTTTTCTGGTCCAAAGCTCCTGGATGTCATCTCCATACTCCAAACCATCAAATTTACCATGTGTGCAAGACACTCAGTTTACCATATTAACCCAAATAGAGTGCCACATTTTTCCCCAATTCCCCTTTGAAAGTCTCATTCACACAATATTCAAGCACTCTCAGCTTTGAAACCATAAGTTGTGTACTGTGCGCCTCAGCATAGGTAAAAAGCATGGCTCTCTCCTGGGGCAGATGGGAAATGCAGACCAAATACCTGTGTTTGGATATTTCATCAAATATTACCATTAATACTAAAAGTGTCAAGTCAGTGTTGATGAAAATTACTGGAAATGAGAAAACTAGAATGACCGGGATGCTTGCAGTCACGGCTGATGGGCGAAAACTGACTCCTTATGTAATTTTAAGGCATAAAACACTCCCTAAGGAAAAGTTAGCATCAGGAGTGCTCTTTCGTGTGCAGGAAAAGGGATGGATGAATGAAGAACTTGTGTTAGATTGGTTGAATATGGTCTGGGGTAGGCATCTGGGTGTGTTACTGCATCAGAGAGGAACGCTCGTACTGGACGTGGTCAAGGGTCACCTCCCTGAAATGTGAAGAAGAGAGTTGCTGAAATGCTCACAGACCTAGTAGTTGTTATTCCGGGAGGAATGACGTTGCAATTATAAGTGTTCAATGTAGTATTTAGTAAGTCATTCAAAGATCATTTGAGGAGAGAATAACATGAGTGGATGTTGGCGAGAAACCATGAATTTACTCCATCAGGAAAAATAAAGAAACCGTTGGTCACTGTATTAGGGAACTGGATCGAAACCATTTGGGACTAAATCTCCACTGAGTCCATTGTGCTCGGATTTAAAAAATGTCGTATATTAAACAGTATGGATGGTAGTGAAGATGGTGTTTTGTAGGAAGAAGAGGGTGACGGCGATGACTCAAATGATGTTTCCACTTAAGGATATGAGGAAATAGAAGAGGAAGGAGAACATGATAAAATATTGGAAGGTAGTTTCTCACAAGTATCTATAAAAGTAATACATATTGAATAAAACTGTTGGCATTAAAACTTCTTTAACTTGTTTTCAGGACCTCGAAAAAACTTCGAATATAAAGTGCCTGCATTATTCACAAGTTAAGAGAAAGTTGTAATGTAAAAGGAGAAAATAAAATGGGTCTTTCTTCTTTCTGAGTTAACCTTCAAAATACTTGGGATTGCACTATATTCAGGCTAATACGGTATCTTGTCGTACAGGGGAAGAAAGAGGAGGAGGAAAAGGAATAAGAATTGTAGCTGGCCATTCATATTTTGCTTTCAGGTTTGCAAAATACTTTTTCTATATATTATCTCTTTTGAGCCTCACAACAACCTTGTGAGGCAGGTGCTATTATTATTCCCATTTTACAGTTGAGGGAACTGAGGCAGACAGAGGTGAAGAGATTCATAATATAGGGGTGGTGAGGTGGCACAGTGGATAGTGTGCCATGCCTAGAGTTAGGGGACTTGAGTTCAAATCTAGCCTCAGATAGCTGTGTGACTATAATTAAATCACTTAATCCCTTGCGCTTTTGTCTCAGAGTTGTTATTAAAATATATAGCAAGGATTTAAAAAAAGGGATTTAGTATATATAAAGTAGAAGTTTAATAAATGTTTGTTTCCTTTCCACCTCTTCCATCCACTCTAACACTCTGTCTATAAAATAAGCACCTATCAAAAAATTCTGGAAAATGCAAAAAGATCTCTTTGGAGATCATATTTATATGATCCTATATGAATTTAGAACTGGAAAGAATCTAATTCCTTTGTAAAACTGAGACAGAGAATAAGTGATTTACCAAATCAAATTCCTAATAAGAGGACAGCAATGACTAGACTTGAACTCAAATTCCTCTGAATGCAAATTCACAGCTCTTCCCACTGATCTCCTGCTGAACATTAGTTAATAATGCCTCAATGATAAAAAATAATTCATTTGTTCAAAAGTTGAGTATGTATCTTAATCAGGCCTTTCACTTTTCTTCTTTCTTCATTGCTTACCAAATAAAATTGAAAGTCTTAGCCTGGCTTCAAGAACCTTCCAACTAGATTCCAATTTACCTTTCCAGCCTCATTTTACACTGCATTAAAAAAAAAAAACCACAAACACATTCCATCTTAGAGGCAATACTATGTATTGGTTCCAAGGTCGAAGAGCAATAAGGGCTAGACAATGAAGGTTAAGTGGCTTGCCCAGGGTCACACAGCTAGGAAGTGTCTGAGGTCAGATTTGAATCCAGGACCATCTTGTCTTTAGCCCTGGCTCTCAATCCACTGAGCTACCTGACTTCCTCTCATACTTCATTATTTAAAAACCAGCTCTACATTCCAGCAAAACTATACAGTCTCTTTATTTTGTTTCTCTCCCAGCATTCTCCATACCTGGAAGGCATTCATCCCTCATTTCTACTTGTTGAATTCCTTCCCTTCCTTCATGGACAAAAATGGCACTGAGTCAAAAGCTTTCTTAATTCTCTCATCTGAAACTGATCTCTCACTCCTCAAATTTTTCATAGCACTTCTCCCTTGTATTAAGCACAGTCTAATCTGTATTATGGTTATTTATGTAGATATTTTAGCCCTGCTTCTAGACTTTAGGCTGGTTGAGGGCAGAGACTTGGACTTAAATAGTTTTGTATCTCCTCTAGCTCAGGGCCTGGCCCATGGCAGATGATTAATAATTTGTGGAATACAATTATTATTGAGCATTCTAACTTATGTCTTCAGCCTCTAAAAACCACGTCTAAGAGGGCTTCATGAAAACTGGATGGAGAGCCTAAAAGAAATTGAAAACACGCTTCTTTTCTTGTTTCCTTTGGGTTCAGTTTTCCATAGGAGTCTGTCTGGGAGAGATTTGGAGTATGTTTGCTGAAGGGAAGGGCTGGCATTCTCCAAACTGGATGAAAGTGAGCAGGGATGAGAGGGGAAAGGAGTCCACGTAGAACTCCCTCTCTGCTAGAATCTGTGTGGATAGAATTTTGCTCCCCAGGGACTATCTTTGCCATCATCCCAGTTTCATATCTACGTAATGTACTAATGTAGGGAAGATATAAGTTTTGTGTAGCTTCACCCTCCCTCTCTCTTCTCCTGGAAACGTGGCTGGTGGAGGTGGGGTGAGGTGAGAGGCAGGAGAATTTTACTCAGGTGTTTTTTTATTCAGGTTTTACTTTTGTTCTTTTTTATTTCTTTACTTCAAGTGATTATTAATAAACTTTATAAAATATAATACTTGGGGTTATTGGATATTAATTTCAATCTTACAAATCACAGAATCAAAAGGTTGGAAGGAGCCTCAGAAGCCATCTCATCCAAACTGTACCTAATCTTGTCTGTTACACCTCCAGGAAATAGTCATCCAATCTCTAGTTGGAGATTTTCTAAGGAGAAGGAACCCTGTATCTCTTGAAGTAGGCTCTTTAACTTTTGAATTAGCTCTAATTGTGAAGAAGTTCTTTGCTGTTATTATTGTTTGCCCCCTGCCCCAACCCTTATTATATCAGGCCTTAATTTACTTCTCTGTAACTATCTTTCATTGCCTTGAGTTCTTTTCTCTGGGGCCAAGGAGAGTTCTGTTCACTCTTCCACAGAATTGCTTTTTAGATACTTGAGAAAAGATATCCTATCTCCCTTCCCAGCTAGGTGGTATAAGGGATAGAGTACAAGACCCAGAGTCAGGAAGACCCCAGTTCAAATCTGGTCTCAGATACTTATGAGCTGTATGACCCTAGGAAAGTCACTCAACAATTTGCCTCAGTTTCCTCATCTGTAAAATGAGCTGGAGAAGGACATGGCAAGCCACTGCAGTATCTTTGCCAAGAAAACCCCAAATGGAATCAGGTAGAGTTGGTCATGATTGAAAAAGCCTGAACAATAGTCTATTTCTCACCCAATGTTATAGGGGCAGTTAGGTGGCACAATGGATAGAACATCAGATCTAGAGTCAGGAAGGCTCATCTTCCCAAGTTCAAATCTGGCCTCAGACACTTATTAGCTGTGGGACCCTAGAAAATCCACTTAACCCAGTTTGCCTTAGTTTCCTCGTCTGCAAAATGAGCTAGAAAGGGAAATACAAAGCACTCTAGTATCTTTGCCAAGAAAACTCCAAACGGGATGACGAAGAGTCAGATATGAATGAAAAAGACTGAACAACAAGCCCCCTTCCCTACATTTTCTAGACCAAACACTCCCAGTTCCTTTACTTTTTATGTTAGCCCAAGTACTTACGCCAGTCTCTTTTCACTGCAATTGGGCAAAGTAGGACCCAAAGCCCCTGAGAAGACCATTTGGGCAAACACTGAAGGGAATGGATGTGGGAGTTTAGCTCTAAATTATCTTAATGCAGTGCCTGACAGTTGTTTAATTACCCACATGGAGACTTCTTCTTTCCTGGCATGTTAATACTTTTCAGGATTCAGTGCTATTACTGCCCTTACTGTAGGAGAGAGCTCTGTTTTTCAGACCTCTGTTTGCAATGCAGACTCCATATGACATCAGCTCAAAGCAACCGTTTCCCAGCCTCCTTCCTGCTCTCCTCCCCACTGGATTAAAGGTTATTCCATAGTGTTGTTAGATCAGCTTTGACTCCACTGTGGTTATGGGTTGCCAATTCTGAGGAACCTTGCCAATTCCTATGTGGTTTGATTGTTTCAGGAGGTGGAGCATACATGTCTGTGAAGGATTGGACTAAAAATTTTATTGGCCGCCTCTCAGCTTGGGTTCTCTGATCAGCAATCCAACTGTTTGCCTTTGCCTGTTTTTCAGATCCTCTTGGTTAATTCCCAGCTGACCATTAGCCAGATCACCATCTCTTAGCAAAGACCACGGAAGGACTGGAGATCCTGGTGACATGTACACATTTCTGCCAAATGCCACCTCTTCATAGCCTCATCCTTCCCAATATGTCAGTCTTTTTAGATTAGCCTTGTAAATAAGGATAGTCTCTGATCAAAACTTGCACATTTCCCTTGATGCATCTTATAGACACATAGTAAAGTATTTGAGTTTAAAGCATTTTTCTTTTTTGTCTTGTTTTAAAAGTTTTACTGATACATTTTACTTTTTACTCCGAAATTATTTCTTGATACATACATACATTCCTGTTGACACAAGCATAGCACCACCCCTTGTAACAAAGAAAAAGAGTCAATCCAAACAAACCGATCACATCTGTCAACATGTGGAACATTCAGCGTTCCTCATCTCCCCTGCCTGCTGTATGGAGAGGAGGAAAGTGTTTTCTAACATCTGTCCTTTGGAACTAAGATTGGTCATGGGATTCAATAGGACTTCAGCTGTGCAACTGAACTCATTATTGTAATTTTCATGTATATTGTTCTGCTTTCTTCACTCTGTATCAGTTCATACAAGTCTTCTCATATTTCTCTGAATCCTTTAGTCATCATTTCTTGTGGCTCATTAATGTTCCATTATATTTATATTCCCTATGTAAATTTGTAGGGAATAAAAGTCTTTTCCCTTTAATCTGTTTCTAAAAGAGTTGACATCAAGATAGTAAGTGTTCAATCGCAGTCCACTCTATGTAGTAGCAGTGATGAAGATAATGATGATAGCAGTGATGCTGATGATAGTAGTGATGGTGGTAAGGTCCAAGGCAGGCCCTGATATCACTTGTGCAGATCATGCTAGTCAAATCTTCCAGTACATTTGGGGGGAGCATTCCAATTGGCACTTTTCCTGAGAAGAATAGTATTGCAGGGTGTGTAGACAAGCCCAGTCTTTGCTCTATGCCCTTCTGTGGCCCTTGGTAAGATCTGAAAATCCTAAACCTCATAGCATGATAGTTCTAGAACCAGAAGGAATTTAGAAGTCATCTAGTTAATTCCTTCATTTAAAAAATTATCCAAATATAAATTTTTAACTCCATTTTACAGAGAAGGAAACTAAATCCCAAAGAAGTTACATGACTTGCCCAAGGCGACACAGACAGTAAGAAATCATCAATGGCAAGATCTAAACTCAAGTTCTCTAACTCCAGATTCTTTCCCCTGAACCAACAGGCAGCTATAAATCTAGAATCCTTCAATCAATAGTAGTGCCCAATTATAATATAGCACTTGAAAGCATAATAGAGATGAATTTTTAAAATACCAATCTCTTTTCATTTGCAATATGGAAAGACATGGGTAAAATGAATAAAATACAAAGGAAAATAACTCGCCTAAGACTTTCCTGTTTTTCATTTTTGTACTTTGGTAAGTCTGTGGTTTAATATGCATAGATTGGCTCTAGTTGTATACATGCTACATCCCTAACACACTACCTCAGATACTGAAAAAATCTGCACCTGAACTAAACAGATGATAGCCATAATCTTTTAGGGACAGAATAAAGGTGTCACTTGGTGCCATAAAGTTAAAACTCAAACTATTAAAAAAAAACTTTTACAAAAGCACTTTCCTCAATTTGCAGTCTTAGAAACATACTCATCTTGTTCGCTGGAAGGTTCCATTTTTTTTTCTTTTTGTAGATTCCCAAAAGGTTGTTCATCCTTTATTTCAGAGAGAACCAATGATATCACAGGGTGATATCTTGGCTTGCGCATGAATTGGATTTAAGTTGAGGCTGAGCTGCACAAAGTAATCAGCCTCACTCTCTTCCAGAATCATTGAAATCAAGTGGCAAGACAAAAGTCAGTATGACTGGTGATAGCTCGAGATGCAGTGGATGACCTTGATGGCTTCAAAGTCTAAACAAACTCTAAGGACTCCACAGAGCCTGCTTCAATTGCCTTCATAGTTGTTGGAACAAATCGTTCTCATCTGCCCATTCCCCCCAGTGAAATGTTCACATGCTCACACCCCCTAATTCACAGATGGGATTGAGACTGGTGGGTTACCTTCAGGCTGGATTAGCCAGTCTTCTAAGACAGTTCTATCAGGGAGTGGCTACTGTGCATGCTACTTCTTCTTGGGACACAAGAAAGGATTGACTGACAGGACACCAAAGATGGATAAACAATATCGAAAAGGGCGCACACCAGAGGTGCTACTCCTCTCTGCCTGTCACGTGTTCTATTTTCTCTCCTTTGCTTAGAGATGACTGGACAGCTCTCATAGGCTTTGTGTCCTTCTTGCTTAGTTCTAGATATCATGTAAGAATGTTGGTTTAGAATAATTAAGGGTAAATTCAAACCCATAGCAAGTCACTTGATGGCACTGTTGCCCCAAAGACCCACACCAATAGAACACTTCTTTGGCAGGAGGGAAAGTTGTTTGTATTAACCCCAAACTCCTCCTCACTCCTCTGAAAGTAACACCGGGAAAGATAGCTAAAAAGACCTATTGCATTGCCCAAATATCTAGTAGCACCTTAGATCAAGTCTCAGAGGGTCGTATCTCTATTCTCCACCTTTTTGATTTACCTGAGACCACATGCTGCGGGATCATCCATTGTAATCACACACTTCACTGAGAATTCATTCATATCCAGTTCAGGGACCTAGCCAGAACTCGGTCAAGTTTGTAGTGAGAGAAGCTTTAAAAAATGCAATTTTTGCATCTTAAAGAACCCTGTTAGCACGGCTTTAAGACACTCTGGGGCACATTTTACAGAACCATTAATGCACTTCTCGGGTGGTGAAATTCCTGTCGTGCCCAATGGGAGTCTTAATAGTATAGTAAAATGTGTTCTTCTATAGTTCTCAGTTACTGTTCTCTGGGTTATTTCTCTGTTTGGTTGCAATTACAATTAGCTGTGAATAACACACAAAGAGTGTTAAATACTGGCATGCCTGACTGTTTTCCCAGGACCACTGAACTAGCATGGAGGAAGAGCACTAGCCTTGGAGTTTGAAGAACTGGGTTCTAGTTCTGGTTCTGCTGCTTGATACTCATATGACCTGGAGCAGATTATTTCTCATCTGTAAGAGGGTTGGACCAGATGGCCTCTAATGTCTCTTTCGTCTCTAACTCTATGACCCAGTAACCCTATGAACTAATTAATGTGCATTTGGCCAGTTGGTTATGATAGCCAGGATTCTAGTGACATTTAGGATCAAGTGATACGTAGATCAAGGGTCAAGTCTGTGTGTGATATCAGGGAGCTAACCTCTTCCCCAGTACATTGTGTGGGTCACTAAAAGGCACCCTTAGACCCCAAATCTCTAAGATTCTCATCTCCTTGGTATAAGGATGCTATGTTTGGATTCTGGTCCCTATGTCAGGGAATTCCAGGAATATCTATGTGATCACAGTTCTAACCATGTCAGTCTCCTATGGAATCTCTAGTGACTTCATTTTGCCTCTAGGAGAAAATATAAACTCTTCAGCTTGACATTAAAGCCTTTCACAGTCTTAATGGAAGGAACCTTAAAGGTTATTTTGTTCAACTCTCTAATTTTACAAATGAAGAAACAGCCTCAGGTATAATGGGTTGCTTACAGTCACATAAGTAGAAGATGGCAGAGTTGGGATTTGAACACAGGTCCCTTGATTTGAAATCTATTATTTTCCTCCCCAATTCACCTTAAAAATATAGATCGAACACTTGGTCTGGAAATTTGGGGTCAGGATTTTTGTCATCACCCCTGTCCCTAGGTTGTAATCTTTTTCTTCTCCTGAGCTTCCAGAGCATTTTATATCTCTTGTGTTTATATACCATGTCTTAGGCTGCATTGTGGTTATATGGCCATGAGACTTATATCTCTTTAGCTGGAAGCACCTGCATGACAGGGACTATATTGTATTTGTCTTTTTACCTCCTTCAGTGCCTATTACACTTAAATGAAGTTTTTATGCATTCTGATTTATTAAGGCACTATAGGTATTATTATCCCCATTTTATAGTTGAAGGAATTGAGACTCAGATGGATTTAGAGGTTTGCTAATGGTCTAACAAATGTCAGAGGTAGCATGAAATTCAGGTCTTCTTGGCTCCATATTGAATGCTACATCCATTATGCTGTACTGGTTGTATAGCCTATTGACAGCAGTTTATTCCCTGGCTTCCACTTGGGAACCTCTAAGTCATTAGGATCATTTGCCAGTGATCTTACTTCCCACCGGAATGTGCTAACTGATGTCCTTTTAAGGGTCACTGTTTCTATATAGTTTGTTGGTATATCTTGTTTCTATCTAGCTTCTTCTATTGCTAATCTTGGCTGCCATGCATTGCTTCCATATGGAAGGACAAGGACAAATTGTTGATTTGCTATTGCTCTTTCCCTCATTCTCTTTATGATTTCTCTTCCATTTTTTGACTAGTCTAGACTCATTCACCTATTCATGGCCTTCATACTTTTTTATTTCCTCTTTTGTCTTTGTAATCTTCATTGAATTAAAACTTCTAAAGAACTTGAATTCTAAATAGTTTCTGTGCTATTGCCTCATAGATCTTGCACTGTGGTCCCTTTTTTATGTTGTTTCATGATATTAAAATTACTAATCCCTATGGGTGACAGAGAGAATAGAAGTAGTGTCTCATACTAGTAATTTTCCAATGTCCCCGGTTGTGTAACTCATTACTGTTCTTTGCCTGCCCTGTGATCATTTCCCGCCATTTGCCATGAAATCTCCTTAGTTCCTCTTCTTTCAGGTACCAGTTGCTCCAGGAACCTTGATACTCCTTCTTAAGAGGCAGAATGAGTAGTGTCTACTAAAGCAGTAAATCCCTGAAGATTTTGCCCATTGTAAAGTGATCTTCTTTAGAGAATATCTTTCTTCCTCTTCAGAATATTCTTCAATGGAACCCTCTGCCCACCATTGAAATGAAGCTTTCCTCTTTCTTTCCTCCTGCTTCTATCCTTCTTTTCCTTTTGCTTCTCCTATAATCTCCTTTCTTCCTGAGAGTCCACAAAAATTATTTCCCCTTCATTGTTAATCATCTATTTGATGGTTACACCACACATCCCTCTCTATTGTCTTCCTCCCCTCTTCCCTTTTATGTGTTCTCTCATTCTGCAATTTAATCTCACAAAAAAATTGAAGGACAAGAGAGATACAGGTTGATAACAGGGGCAGAGGAAGGCTATCCCAGGAATAGGAAATGCCCTGAACAAAGACATAGAGAAGAGCAAAGAGGAAGAATAATGAGGAAGCCTCTGTGACTCAAGTAACTAATGCATACAAGGACAGATCAGTTATTAAGTCACACTGGCGAAAACTAAGTAATGGGGAGTCTGGTAGGGTTTAATATCTGATAGAATTTAGCTCAAGATGAGAATTCTCCCTAATCCAGTGGTTCTTAGACATGACTGAGCTGCCAGGGCTTATAAGTTTCTTCTTTCCTGCTGCCCCAGAGTCCTGCATGGCCCCATCTGCCTCTCTGAAGTCAGCCTAGTCAGATAGCAACACTAAGGCCTGAGTTTCAGCAGGTGGAGCTGGAGGTGAAATAGGGTGCTTCTCAGGAACACTGTGGTATGAAATCTTTCCTAATCACTGTTTTAGAATTTAGAGAGGCTTGGGCTGTTGCTAGGAAAGCAGCTGATGGGCAAAGATCTGGTCAGGATCTGATCAAGGCCAAAAGAAATGGCAATGAACAGGGAAGAACTGACTACTGAGGAGAGTTCAAGGAGTCCTGCTCATTTTTCCACCTCTATTCTCAGATTAGACTTTCTGGGAGTCTGTCATTGGAGTCTCTCAAAGGAGCCAGTTAGCTTATCACCCAATACCATATTCTCCCAGGACCAAGACTATTTCAGCTAGTTAATCCTTTCGGAAGCTGCCCAGAACTCTTTGTAGCTAGGGAGGTAAGGTGGGACTTTGTGAAAATAAACACATTCTCTTGTTTATATGTAAAGCTGTTGAAGAAAAGTTCTGGCTCTGTCTATTGATAATGTTCATCTTAAGGTCATTTGACCAATATTTATTTGTAAGTACCTGTTGTATACATAGCTTCTCCTTGAGGGCAAGAAACACCCCTTTTTTGACCCTTTTATATGGCGCCTGTGATATCCACGTGCCTG
Organism: Gracilinanus agilis; assembly: GCF_016433145.1. Taxonomy (NCBI): domain Eukaryota; kingdom Metazoa; phylum Chordata; class Mammalia; order Didelphimorphia; family Didelphidae; genus Gracilinanus; species Gracilinanus agilis. Next base: position 139,793,520 of record NC_058130.1, on the reverse strand, counting down.
TGATGCTTTTGGTAATGACAAAACAAAGGCTGTAGTCTAAGGAGGAGGAGTTTGGCTTCTCCTTTTCCCTCCTCCCTCAGATGAGGATACGTGCTGTACACATGAAGGCAAGGATGGCAAAGGATGGGATCGGTAGGTGGTGGAGAATGGAAAGAAGAAAGGAAGAGAGAGAGAGAGAGGGTGGGGAGGCCAACCAGAGAAAAAAGTGGATTGGAGATTTGGTTCTCATCTTTCAGGTGAGGAAACTCTACAGAAAGATGGAAAACATAAGACTTGTCTTCTCCTTGCCTGAAAAAATAAAGAAAGAAAGATTGGCAAACTAGAGGGATTTTGGGGGGAATTTGTGACAGCATCTGAAGGAAGAGGGTAAAGAGAGAACTTTTCACTCATTTCCCTTCTCCCAGAAGAGAGCAGTAGGTACTTCTAGGATCTACAGGGGGTATCCCTGCCAGAGAAGTATTTATATTTGGGGACTAATAGTTTCTTTGGGACTAGTGGTTTTTCAGTTGAGTATCTCTATTTCTTTCCTCATTTTAATAGTATGAACTTCATTTTTGCCTTTGGGAAATCATGCTTTCCTTATTCAGTTCAACAAGCATTTGTTGTGCAAGGTACTTTTTGAGGTAAGGAGAATGATGAGACAAAAATGAAACTATTCTCCCTCTCAAAGAGCTTATGTTCTCTTGTTGAGGGGGGAGAGAAGAGAAAGCAAAACACATGGGCATAATTAAATACAAAATATATATGAGAAAATATCAAGTAATTTCAAGAGGAAGTGATTTTGATGGACTGCGAGGCTTCATAAATGAGGTTTAACCTGTTTCTTGAAGGAACTGGAGATTCCAGATGGCTTTAAAAGTGAGGAGAGAATATATTTTATATAACCATTGGTGCAAAGGTACTGAATGGGAGAAAGAATATCATGTAAAGAGCACAAGTTAGTAAACAGCTTGGATTCGAATGGATGGTATATGAAAAGGAATAATACAAAATAAGGTTTAAAAAGATAGAGGAGAGCCGGATTGTGGAAGGCTTTAAATGGTAGTCTGAGAAGTTTATATTTTATCTTAGAGGCAGTGGGGAACCAAAATATTGGGGATGATCATGCATAAAATTTCCCAAGCTTCCTTGGTGGGGGTGTACAAAGGAAGAAAGAAAATCCAAAAATTTATCTGGGCCATATAGGTGATATCACTAATGAAAGGATCGTATCTATTACATATGACAATCATCATAATAGCCTTGTTGTTAGTCATTTCAGGCATGTCTGACTCTGTATGACCCTATTTGGGGTTTTATTGGCAAAAATACTGGAGCAGATTGCCATTTCCTTCTCCAGATCATTTTATAGATGAAGAGACTGGAGCAAACAGGGTTAACTGATTTGCCCCCAGTCACACACCTATGAAGTGTCTGAGGCCAGATTGAACTCAGGCTATTCCTATTCCAGGCTCTATCCCCTGTACTACATACCTCCCCAACATTCTTTTTTTTCTTTAATTCTTGAGTTTCAAATTATCCCCTTCCTTCTCAAACTTCACCCACCTGCTGAGAAGGCAAACAATATAATATCAATTACACATGTGAAATCATGCAAAACATATTTCTTTAAATTAGTCATATCATAAAAAAGCATGAAAATTATATGATTTGCACTCAGAGTTCTCTCCCTGGAAGCTGATAACATTTTTTCATCATACATCCTTTGGAATTGTCTTGAATCATTATATCTATTAGAGCAGCTAAGTCTTTCATAGTTAATTACTGTCACAATATTACTGTTACTGTGAACAATGATCTGGTTCTGCTCACTTCATTTTGCATCAGTTCATGTACATCTTCCCATGTTTTTCTGATACCGTTGCCCTCATTATTTCTTATAGCACATTAGTACCCCATCACAATATTATGCTACTTCTTGTATAGCCATTCTCTAATTGATGGGCATCTTCACAACTTTCATCTCTTTACCACTGCAAAAATTGTTGCTTAAATTTTTTTTGTACATAAAGTTCCTTTACTTTTTTCCTTGATTTCTTTAGGATATAGACCTAGTAATGGAATTGCTGGATCAAAAGGTATGTGCACTTTTATAGTCCTTTGGGTAGAGTTCCAAGTTGTTCTCCAGAATAGTTGGACCAGTTCATAACTCTACCAGTAGTTTGTTAGAGTACCTCTTTCCCCTCATTGCCTCCATCATTTTTCATTTCTAATTGGTGAGAAGTGGTATCTCAGAGTTGTTTTAATTTGCATTTCTTTAATCATTGGTAATTTAGAGCATTGTTTCATATGACTATAGATAGTTTTTATTTTTTCTCCTTAAAACTGCCTGTTCATATCTCTGATTATTTATCAATTGGGGAATGGCTCTTATTTTTATAAATTTGACTCAAATATGAGGTCTTTACCAGAGAAACTTTTTGCAAAAATTTTTTGATATTATTTTATTGTCTGTGTTAAATTTTCACAAAATATTGCTCCCCTGATTATCTCTTTCAGTTAAGTCTATTTTTGCTTTAACTTTGAGATCACGATTACAATCCCTACATTTTTTACTTCAACTGAAGCAAAAGAGATTCTGCTTCAGCCTTTTATTTTAACTCTCCATGACTCTTTCTTTTTTCCAGAGCCTCTTTAAAAAACAACATGTTGTTAGATTCTAGTTTCTAATTCATTCTGCAATCCACTTTTGTTTTGTAGGAGAGCTCATCTCATCCTTAATTCACAGTTATGATTACTAATTGTGCATTTCCCTCCATCCCATTTCCTTCTGTTTATCTTTCTCTCTTTTTATCTTATGCCTCCTCAAAAGTCTGTTTTGCTTTTGACCACTGCCTCTCCCCTCCTACTATCCTGTTGGGGAAGATAGATTCCTATACCCCAAGTGAAGGTGTATATATGTGTATATATATAAATATGTATATGAACATATGTATGTTTATATATAAATATATGTATGTATATATATGTATATATATATATATATATNGGGGTTTGTTAGGACTCTGACCTTTCTGTTCTGAGCAAGAGGAGAGGAAGGCCAGAAGAGATCGGAGCCCCTCCAGGGACCCCATCTCCAGGCAGCTAGTCTAGGGGCAGAGCAGCAGAGCCTTGCTTTAGGAGGAGCGTCCTTGCCGTGGGCCAGGAAGCTCAGGAGGAGGGCAAGAACTGGATGTGATGAGACTGAGGCGAAACCCTTTGATTCTCACTCACCCTGGGATCTCTCAAAAGCTCCCCTGGATAAAGTCTGGCTATCTTCCTTCTCCTTGGCTCCCCAGGTGAAAAGAGTGGGTGCAAACAAGGAAGTCAAGGGAACCCCTTTGTCACTGTCAGGCACCTTCCAGAAACCACCCTTTCCCTAATTATTGGGACTAATATATATAAATATATGTATGTATATATATATGTATATATATATATATTCTTTCCTTTTTGAAGTAATCCCAATAAGAGCAAAGTTTAAGTATTGCCTGCCATCCACCTCCCCCATTTTCTCTTCCACTATAAAAACTTTCTTTTGGGTCTATTTGATAAGGTAATTTTTCCCATTTTTCTTCCACTTTTGTCCTTCTCCCAGACCATTCCTCCTTCTGCCCCTTTCATTTATTTTAAATTATTACAACTCACACTGATGACTTCTGTCTATGTAGATATCTTCTAGGTACCCCAATAATGACAAATACTTTAATTGTTATCTATATCATCTTTCCATTTATGAATGTAAACATTTTAACCTTATTGATTCCCTTATTATTTCTCTTTTATGTTTTCCTTTTATGCATCTTTTGAGTCTTGTGTTTAAATGTCATTTTCTATTCAGTTGTAGTCTTCTCATCATGAATGCTTGAAAGTCTTCTATTCCATTAAATAGCCTTTTCCCCCCATGAAGGAATTACTCAGTTTTTTTGGGTAGGTTATTTTTGCTTATATTTCCTTGATAATTTTTTGAAGTATGATGTCTAGATTTTTTTATTATGGCTTGCCTAGTCCAATAATTCTTAAATTTTCTCTCTTCAGTCTATTTTCTAAGTTAGTTATTTATCTACTGAGACATTTCACATTTTCTTCTATTTTTAAAATTTTGCTTTATTAAATCTTGATGTCTCATGGAGTCATTAGCTTCCAATTGCCCAATTCTGATTTTTAAAAAATTATTTTCCTCAGTAAATTTTTGTGCCTCCTTTGTCATTAGAACAATTCTGTTTTTCAAGGCATTATTTTCTTCAGTATTTTTTGCGCCTCTTTTACCAAGCTGTTATTTTTCTCTGACTCTCCCTAAAATCCTTACCTTCCATCTTGGACTCAATAATGTGTATTGGTTCCAGATCAAAAGAGTGGTAAAGGCTAGGCAATGGAGGTTAAGTGACTTGACTAGGATAACATAGCTAAGAAGTGCCACTAATTCTCTTTTCATTGTTTTCTTGCATCATTCTTTTCTCTAGCCTTAGTATTATTTGTTTTGGCCTCCATGCAGCAAAAGTACACAGTGAACAGATAGGAAAAGTTTGAACTAAGACAGAAAGAGTAGAATGGCACTAGATTACAGAGGGTTATGATAATGCTGAGCAGTTTGCATTTTAGTCAATAGGTAATTGGGAACAATTGAGGATTTGAGCAAGGGAGCTTCATCATCAAAGCCATACTATAAGAAAATTAATTAAATTTGGGATGGACTGGAGATAAATGTATTGGGAGAGGCTAGAGGAAGGGAGATTTATAATGCAGTTGAGCCAAAGCTTAATGAGAATCTGAACTAGAGTGGGGACAGTGGCAGTACTAGAAGGGTATAGATGGGGGTAGAGGAAAGCATTTCGAAGGAAGAATCACTGAGACTCATTGATCCTCCTTCTTCATCACTCCATTGTTTTATAGTAGGAAGGGACCTTAGAGACCATCTAATCCAAGCACTGCATTTTACAGATGGGGGAAGTGATGTCCACAGAAAGGAAGTGACTTAACTAAGACTACACAGGTGGTAAATATAAGAGTAAGGATTTGGACACAGATCTTCAGAATGCAATTGTAGTGTTCTTTCTATTACACATTGGTGAGTTAAGGTTGACTTTGGGATGTTGGACCTTTCGTTGTTCTCCCTTGTGCATAAACTGGATCTAATGGGATAAATATGTTTCAGTGGCTATAGAGAATGAAAAAAAGGAAACTCTGAAAATGAAATTTCAACCAAATGCCCATTCCTCTGAATCCTCTGTTTGGTTAAAGGCATTATCATCAAAAAAGGAAAGTTGTTTTAGAAGCATGCTATGCTCATAAGTTAAGATCTACAGATACTTGTCATTTCAGAGTTAAACAAACCATTACACAAAATATATTTTAAGAAAGAAAAGAAGCACTGCTCCCTGTTGTTCTAGGGTCATGAATAAGTTGTAAGGGGAAGCAGGCCTTCACTTAGGATCTGAGCTTAGGTTTGCCTATGAATAAAAAAGAATTCATTGGCTGTCCATATCATTTTCTTTATTATGGATATCAAATTACATTTGCTACATAAATATAATGACCAGAATTATATTTTCACTTTTATGTTTTATTCACATGCTTCTAAACAGATATTTTTATAACATAAAATGAAAACATCCTTAAACCAGGTGAATTTTCTTTGCAAATTGGTTTTCCTCAATTGTCTTATTAGCTTGAAATGCCATGAATTTGGAATAAATGAAGGAGAACCAGGCTTTAAGATTAACAAGGGACAGAAAGTAGTGCTGACTAAGACTACTTTACCTCTGTCAGTGACAAAGTCCTTCAATCATTGATTTTAAAAGTCCTGTGATCTTTGATATTGGCACATTCTGGAGAAGAGGGAATAATTGAGAAAACATTGTCAAGGGCAGTATCACTGACCTTATTGTCACCACTGTCCCACCTTTTGGTACTTTCAGTGCCTAAGACCTAATTAGTCTGTAGAATAGCCCAACACATCAGACTTTTCCCTGGGGAGGGTCAGTAAAGAGAACAAAGGGAAAGACAGGTGAATGGACCCAGAAAGCCACCAGAGCTATAGTGCTCTGCCACAAAGATGCTTCACCCTACTCTCTTGCTTTTCATTCAAGAGAAGTAGAGAGGTTTGAATTAAGAGACCATCCATATTTTTATTGTGCTTACAATTTTAATAATTGGAAAACACAAATACAGGTGAAATGCTTGTCACATGAAACACCTAGCCTTAGGGTTATGGATACGTTTTAGCACAGCAGCTCCAGCGTGCTATCTATATCCAGCCCACTAGGTGGTGCTTGAAGCTTGAGTTATACCAGTTCACTACCGACTGAGCATGCTCAGGTTTACAACTCCATCTCTAGCCCTTATAGCATGCTCCCCAGTGCCCTGGGTTCAAATTCATATGTAGGTGTGGGAATTAATTGCTTCAGAGCTATAACTTATTAAATGCCTCCCAGTCCTCATTCCCACTTGGGTTTCCTACTCTTGCTTTCCCTTCTCAGAGATGCCCCAAAGAATTCACTTAACATTTAGACTAAATGGAATTTGCAAAAAGAGTGAATGAAATCTGACAGTTTGAAAATCTGAAGTGATGGTGGTAGCTGTTTGTGGTTGAGTGTGAACCTTCAAACCGTTCTCTCTCTTCGCCACTCTGCCTCCTGCTTTTCCAGTGGGGATAGACGATCTGACAGGCTTTTATAGCTAATACTTATTTAGTGCTTCCTATATGCCAGGCACTGTGCTAAGTGCTATATAATTATTATCTTATTTGATCCTCACAAAAACCTTGAGAGGTAGGTGCTATTATTTTTAAAAAAATAGTTTAGCCTTATCAGGCATGCTTGGTCTCTAGCGATGGGGATGCTGGATATTATGTCTCACCACAATAAACTCACACGATCTCATTTCCAGTGGCATTAACTTCAATTCAAGTTGCTCTTAAACAGGGTGTTCAACCCAATCCGTGGCTGCCTACCAGGAGAATTTGGTGGTTTGGTACCTTTACAGTCTGGCCCTCTGGGAAGCCCCTTGAACTGCCTGCCAGTATGGTATCCTCTATTTCTGCCTGATGTAGAATAGATGCCCACCAGAAATGAAGGAGGATGAGAACCCCCAAACCACATAACCTCTGACAGCTGCCCCATTTAGGGCAGATGCTTGATTCAAACTGTCTCAGCTCCTCTTTCGTGCTTTTTGGTGCCTCTAGATCTGGGGGATGCAGGAAAAAGACAGTGACCACCATGAAGAAGAAAACTGTTTCAGCAGGGGCTTACCCAGATAACTCTGAGGATTAAGTACATTAGAGAGGAACAAAATCATATGCTTTGTGAGAGTTGAGATGGAAGGTCATTATTGGCCAGAGAGATCAAAGAATTCATGGAAAAGGGAGCATGTGAGTAAGACTTGGAAGGATGAGTAGGAATTCAGTGGATAAAGAAGGGAAGGATAAGGAATCGCATGAAAAAGTGGGAAAGTATAGTGTGTCTTCACAGGCCAGGATGGGGCAGGATGGGCAGTATGACTTGGATGTTAGATAGCATGTGGAAAGGCATACCATGAGGCAAGCCTGAAAAGGCAGGGAGGCACCAGATTTTTGAGACTATTATTGGCCTGGCAAAGGAGTTTGAATCTTACTCTTCAGAAAATTGGGAGTGACTGAAGACTTTTATGCAAGGAAGTGACCTAATCAGATCTACACATAACACACTGAGCTGTCCCTAGGGTATAAGGGCTGGGTTAGGAGACACTGGCCTTTCTCTGTATTCCTAAGCTGCCTATGGGCAACCTCAGAGGGAGAGAGAGGCAGATGCCCTTATTAGGGGCAGAAGATGCCTTCCTGCATTCACCAGCTCAATTGTCCTACTTTCTTGTTTATGATAACACACAGGAGGGAGTAAACTTTGCCTATAAACTCTATAGCATTATTGTATTGTCTGAATATGGCCGTGTGCCTCTGTCCCCTGCTCTCTGCTTCCATATCCCCAATCTCTTTGTTTCAATCTATTATACCCACATGTCTCAGATTAATATCACCACAGCACGTTGCTCATGTTTTCCCCTTGTTGAGAGGTCTCCATTGCCTCCTAGTTAAAGTCCAAATTCTTCTGCTCAGCACTTTTCCCCCTTCCCCAGGTCTGCCTCAACCTACCTCTTCAGCTTTGTCTCCCATTGCATCCCTACCTATACCCCATTCTGGTCTATTCGCCAGTCCCCAAACATCATCTGCCTTAATCTAGTCTCAGGTCTCCTACTGTTGCCTTAAATGAGTTTCTCAGTTCTGGATTTGTCAACTGCTTTATCCTATTTATGACTGTTTAGTGCAAAAAAATGGGGCAGCTAGAAGGCTTAGTGGATAGAGTGCCAGGTCTGTAGTCAGAAGACCTGAGTTCAAATTTGGTCTTGGACTCTTAGTAGAGCTATAACAACTCTGGGTAAGTCACTTCACCCTGTTTGCCTCAGTTTCCTCACCTGTAAAATGAACTGGAGAACGAAATGGAAAAACACTCTAGTATCTCTGCAGAGAAAACCACAAACAAGTCACAAAGAGACACACAACTGAAACACCTGAGCAACAACAAAAGTACAGAGGGAGAGGAGGAAATGAAGTCAAAGGGGAGAAGAGAAAATTAAAGCTAAAGAAACAAAATAAGGGATGTTGATAAGGGGGTGTCCAAAGGAGAGTGACCAGATGTAGGATGGTGAAGAACCTCAAATTCATGTCATGTGTGGATTGGTTGAAGAACTTGGGAAGATAAGCTTGGAGAAGAGAAGATTTAGAAGGAATTTAATTCAATGTCTTTCGGTATTTGAAAGGCTATCATGTGGAAAAGGGGTCAGACTTATCCTGTTTAGTCTCAGAAGGCAATTCTAGGAACAATGATGAGTTCAGGTTGATCAGAGGAAAAACTTCCCAGCAATCAGAGCTGCTCCCAACAATAAGGAAATGGGTTTCCTTGGGGGTGGGAGGTAAGGGTCTTATTCTTATCCCAGGTCTTCAGACAAAGATTGAATGGCCATATGTCATCTATGTTGTCAAGGGGGTTCTTTATCAGTTTGGATTGGGTCACAGGGCCACTGGGGCCCCTTTCAACTTTAAGATTCTGAAATTCTAGTTCTGTGAATGAGAAAAGTGTAGAAGTAATCGAGATTTTTAAAAAAAGACAGAATAAGGAGACAAAGTCAGAGAAAAAGAGAAAGAAGTACATGTACAATAGAGACTTGTGAGAGGAAAAACATACTTGTTTATTATGAAATGGTTCAAAGTCTGTATTTGTGACTGGAAGGTCTGCCAGAGATGGAGGGTAGGAGAAAACAAGATTCATGAAATGGGGAGTGTGTGTGTATGTAGGTGTGCGTGCGTGCGCGCGCGCGCGCGCGCGCGTGTGTGTGTGTGTGTGTGTGTGTATGTGTGTGTGTGTGTGTGTGTGTGTTTGGGGTTCTGCACAAGAGAGAATGAGTGGGTGACAAATACAAAACTCTGAAGACTAATAAAATAGACTGAATTTTTGGAAGTACTATGGAGAAGTGCTCTTCCACAGCAATTTGAATGTTGTAAGACACAAGAGATTCGGATTCTCACAGTTAGTAACTGTTATGGAGGGAAAGAATGGTAATATTTTTACAGTAGACAATGTTGAGTCGTATGGTCTTTTGGTTTTTAGATTTCTAAAATGGTTTTGTTCCGTGGAGGCTCAGTAAATTTGGTTGATGACTTCTATCTATCATGGTGGAATTCCTTTGTTAGATCCAATGGTTAGGCAAATGAATTAAGTGACTTGCCCATAGTCATACAGCTGGGATGCATCTGAAGCCAAATTTGAACCCAGGTCTTCCCAATTCCAAACCTGATACTCTATCTCCTATGCCTCTTTTTGGTTAATTAATAAATAGGCTCTATAGATAATTAGGGCAAGGGCAGAATCTTCTCAGTTAAATACGATTCTTATCTCAACTCTCATCAAAATATAGTAATCTTTTCAAAATGGCATTTCAACATTGAGAGCTCCAGATTTTGTGTGAGAGCTGAACGGTACCTAACGTGAATCCGAAGGACTGGGTACTTTGAAGCCGGATTTGGAATCAGACTTTGAATCTTTTTGAAGACAACTTGAGATTAGCAAGAACCTGGCACCCCAGGCCAATACCAGAATGACAGGCAAGACTCTGGAGAAGGAATGCTTGTCCTCTTAGAACCAATTCTATCCAATTCCCAGCTTCCAGTGTTTTGATGAGGTTTCCTTGAAACTGAAAGGAAAGAAGATGGTGAAATTAGCTTTTCTCCTAATCTCATCCATTCTAAAAGATGAATTAATGCCTATTTGTTTGGGGGGAGGCAGGGGAGACTCTGTATAGTCTTTGTATAGTGTAACAGAAGCCTGTCATGTAATTCAGTACAGTTGAACAAGCATTTAAAAAGTGCCTACTGTGTGCAAAGCCCTGTAGGCGTAGAACTCATTGAGAAAATAGGGGACTTCTGTTTCCAATCTACTTCTGTTCCCTTGAGTGGTAACTGAGGGTGGATGGTATTTAACTCTAAATGAAGGGTAATCACCATAGGAAAGCCACAGACTAGTGCATTTTAGGTCCAGGGATCTTTCTCTAGTCAGAAGGTCTAGGAAAATTCCTCTCCCAGCCCGTTGTCCTACCCAAGTTCACACCTCTGTCTGAGGGTGAATGGCTCTGACTGTACCTGCCTAGGAGAGTGGCTTTTGTTTCCAGGACCTTGTCAAGTTCTCACCTTTCACAGGCACTAAAATTGCCACAAAAATGTAAGTGGTATAATAAAAGTTACGGGAAAACGAAGCCTGTCTTGGACCACTTTAGCCCTTAAATCATACCTCGAAATAGCAGCTGTTTTAACATCTCATGATTTAGCATCCTAGGTCCTTTCACCTGAGGACCCCAGGCCCACATACATGACAGACCCCAATAAATCACTTGGATATTACAATCCCACTCTTCAAAGGCTCCCACACTGAGAGTATAGACAGGAAGTCGTCATGAGGAGCTTTTGAAATAATGGCACCAGAGGGAAGTCACCGAAGAAGGGGAGAGAAGGGAAGAGGAGGAGGGTGATGCGAGGCCCTCTTGATTCTAGCACTACCTTCTACTCCCCTCTCGCTTTCTCTCAGTTTCCCTCATAAACAAAGAACTTAACTTGGACTTTGGTGAAAATGCCCTTTGGATTAGAGCTGCTTCAGACATGGCTTCCATCGAATTAATTCAGATGGATGGAGGCTGACGTTTAAGGTGGATGGGAAGAGAAAAAAAAGAGTTTGGGTATTTCTAGCTATTCAGCACCCAAACTGTAGGTCTCTTTGTATCACACAGGGTAGGATTAGGAAGCTGGAGACAGAGAGGCACTAGGAGAAAAGTAAAGTTATCAATAAGCAGTGAAGCAGGAGGGTTTTTTTTGAACCATCTTTGCCAAGTCACTGTGCCAGACAACAAATGGGGTGGGCTATGAGCAGTTTTACTAACTTGTCCATATGATGAATACCCCTACATGCATGGTTGATCGGGTCTTGTCCTCACCCAAGGCTTTGTCATTGCCCTTGATGCATATTTCCATCATTTAAACAGAGTCCAATCCAGGTGTTTGCGGAGACGTATTCCTACGCCATCCCGGAGGAGGAGGCATTTTTCTGGCATTGTTCTAATTGGAAGGAATTGGGAATTTGGGGGCTAGAAAAGAGATTTAGATTGAAGGCATTGTCTGTGTCCTTGAGTGTCTGGTTATATGGTACCGAGTCATATGGTAAAGAACTTAGACTTGTTCTGCTTGGCCTCAGAGGGTAGAGCTAGGAGGAATGGCGGAAGTTGCAGAAAAGCAGATTTTGATGCTATGTATGTAAAAATTTTCTAATAATGAGTGCTATCCAAGAGTGTGAAATGGGTTTTCCTAGGAGGGAGTGAATTCCTCATCACTGAGGATCTTCAGGCCCAAGGCCGGATGATCACTTCTTAGGGACATTGTAGAGAGTAGTATTTTTTAGGTATGGGGTAGACCGGATGAACTCTCAAGTCCCTCACAGACAGTAATCCTCCTGAGGACAGAGATGCTCTTCATATTCATATCTTGCCCCCATAGTATCCTGAGAAGAGTTCTATGGATCTCAGCCTTCAAAAATCATCTCGAATTATGTACGAGTCCATCCTAGCCCTCACTGACATCAGCCAATAGCCAACCTTCTACTCCTGTGGCATGATTTTTAGGGGCCTGGGATGTTCTCTTCTCCACCCAGAACTCTCAGGCTCCTTCCTGAATGGGAGGCTGGCCTGGAGTCCAGACTCACATTCCAGCCCCAGCTGTGGCTTGTTGGTAAGGTTTTGAAGAAGCTCAAATAGCAGGAACACCAAGAGGCAGTTTGGCTTTCCTTAGCCGTTGCAAATGCAAATTAAGGGCTTAGAGAGATTAAGGCTGCAGATGATGGAGTAGAAGCTGGGGAGCTGCCAAACTGCAGAGAAGCACTTTCTTGTTGGAAGAACATGAGAGCAAATGGAAGAACCCACCAGTGGTATCTGAGCATCGAGATTAGGCAGAGAGGAGGCTAGGCGTCATTTTCTCTGCAGCTGCCTTCCTTGTCTCCTTATTGGACTCAGATGACCAGATTGCCTACATATTTGTCTGTGTTCTATCCCAGAACTCCCTCCTCGTTTCTCCGAATAATTCTTGGGCTTCTGAAGTGACATATCATGATTCTTAATGTTTGAGCACTCATGATGGTGCCCTCCCCATGGACAAGGGCAGTCAATCAGGCTAACATTTAAGCAACATGTAAACAAAAAAAGGTATTTCAAGGGAATTTAAGTTCTTTCCTCTTTGGATGATTCTCATCCTCCTCTTTATTTTCCATCTTAGACTCATTACTGTGTATTGGTTTCAAGGCAGAAGAATAGTAATGACTGGATAATGGTGGTTAGGTGTCTTGCCCAGGGTCACAAAGCTAGAAAGTGTCTAAGGTCAGATTTGAAACCTAGGACCTCCCATCTCTAGACCTGGCTCTCAATCCACTGAATCACCTAGCCATCCCACCTCTGCATACTTTTTGGAAAGATCTAGATTGAGCCACTGATCAAGCAGGGAGAAATATCAGGATAGGAATTAGAGGTAGCTCTCTTGATATCACGAAGGGACCATCAGCAGATAGTCTTTTTGCCAGTCTGTGGCTGGAAGTCCATCCTAATAGGATGCATTAAAAACAAACATAGAAATGTTTATTGAGGGGAAGGGCCCAGATGAAAGCTCCTCCAAGTCTACAAGACCACTCTGATGGACTTGATGTTCTGTGCCAACTCAAACTGAATGTGGAAGAGAAGGAGCTGCCCCACTCCGTCCGCTGTGACCCATATTCCCATTGCTATGGACAGAGCTCTCTAGTATAGTTGGGATTCTTCATGGGTGAGAGCTGAGGGATTTGTCTATGCCATCTAGCAATAGCTGCATGTTGGATAACCCCTTTAGAGCTTTTTTCTATTCTCTCCAGAGTGTCTGTGTTGGAGTCTGCAAGTCCCTGGCGGATCCCAGGCTTTAGTGCTTAAGGGAGTAACTACAAACATGCCATTTGTTTGTCTGGTACCACTGAGGAAAGTGGCGTGGAGCTTGCATCTGACTGGCCAATGAGATGGTCAACTTTAACCCGATTATCTGCTAAATGTGTGAAACTTCTGACAGAGGCTTTCCCCCTCCTTCTTAGTCAGTGCCTTGTCAAGAGGTCTTAGAAAGAGCGCTAAGCTTGGAGTCAGAAGGCTTCCTCTCAAGTTCCAGTTTTCCAATGACTAATCTTATGATCTTTGATAAACTATAACTTCTCTGATCCTCAATTTCTTCCCCAGTAGAATGGCAATTAAAGATAAAAAACCTTGCATTGTCTGCCTCAAAAGTTTTACGAAGGTGAAGTGAGGTCATGCAGAAAAAAAATGCATTTTAGAAATCTCAAAATTGATTAAACGGGAATAATTCTTATTAGATTCCCCCTTAACAGTGATTAGCGATGAAGACTTCTGCTCTACTCACGGGCACCGAGAACCCTGATAGAAATGGTTGTCAAAAACAGCGGTTCCACTCGGACTCAGTGAGGCTTGTTGTTTTCAATCAGGTTTTATCGTAGACGGGACAGTTAACACAGATTCCACTCTGATTTCGCTGTGGAAGTTATGTCCCGTGTTATCCAAGCATACCCTCTGGCAGTCGCCTTGGAGAGGCTCCAGGGCTTAGCACCTGCCCCAGCTGCTGTTGATGGGGGCATCCTGAGTCCAAAATGGGACGACTCTAAGCAGACACAGATTTCTAGGGACCAGAATCTGTCCGAAAGCCAAGGCCCACGTGTGAACACAAGCACCCTTGCACCTCAGTCCTTATCAAGGACTGTCTTCAGCCCCTGCCAGGAACCAGTCTGGCCACAGATTGGAATTCTGAACACAAATGTAGGGCACTGTTGTTTCCCTAATCCGGCATGGTTCAAAGTCTTGGGGCTTGTGCTAGGCACAGCTGTGGCTGTCTGAACTCCAACAGGTGACGGACCCAGCTGTCTTTTCAAAAGAGGAAAGTTCCAAGAAAGGAAGCCTTTACACTCCACTCCCCATAAGGGTGGTTAACCCTTACTGAGGTTGGGTACCTGAGGCTCAGCCGGACTGCTGCCTGGCTCTGAATCTTTGTCCTAGAACATGGCGGGCTAGCCTTCTCCGCCTCCTCTCTGGAGGGCCACGGCTGCGATTTCCTCACTTCTCCGCTCTGGTGGAAGATTAAATGTGTAAGGAACGACATTCCAGGGGATCTAGGGAGCATATGGTGGAATGTTAGTAGCTGTGCATTGATGAACTTAAAACCAAAAGCTCTTTGACCTCTTCAAAAAGGTGGTTTCGATTAAAGGTCCCTGACCTTGGCTAACATTTTCTTTTTGAATAGGAAAGTGGCCGATGCACCTGTTCCTTTGGTGTGACCTCTTGGGAAATGCAATCGTTATGGGATCCAGCGATTCTCTTCCAGTCTGCAGATGTTTATAAAGCGTGCCATCTTCCCCGGGACAATTTCTCTTTCTCACAACCCCAGCTAGTCCTTCATTCCCTCTCACCCCAGGGTGTGCTATTGCTCTCTCAGGAAATTCGAATTCAATCAGCTCCAGAGACAGTCTAAGAGGACAGACTTGAATTTTAGTTGGAGATGGGCAATGATAATAACGCACATTCCTTTTCTTAAAAAGTCTGTTGATATTTTTTGTTCGGATCTCACCATCATTTCTCAAAATGTCAGTCCCTCTCTCCCATCCAGAAAACTATCTCTTAGAAAAAAGAATGAAAAAAAAAGAGAGAGAAAGTAAATCAGTTCAGCAAAATTAACGGACATCATTCAAGTCTGGGAGTATTTGTAGTGTTTCCTGCCTCATAGTCTTTGACCTCTGCAAAGAAGAGAGGAAGACGTGGTCTGACGTCCAGACCTTCAGTGGGACCAAGCCTGGTCATTATAATTAAATAGCATTCAGTTGAAACTTTTGTTGTTGGTCTTTACATTTTTATTTTTGTACTCATTTTGTATTGTTTTCCTGGCTCTGCTGTATTTTTAAAACTTTGCTTTGGCTCTTCTCAGCCTTCTCATGCTTCTCTGTATTTTTTCTATTTCTTGTTTTTCAAGTTTGCTTAGCCATTCTTTGATTTATGGACATTTACTTGACTTCTAGATCATTGAATCACTGACATCATTATAACACTTCACAGTTTACAAAGTACTCCTTTTGCAATAATCTCATGAGCCAAGTGGGGTAAATATTATTATCCCCATTTTACACAAGAAGAAACTGAGGCTTATAGAGGTGAAGTCAGAGAGATTGTAAGTGGCAGATTTCACAAACTCATAAATGGCCTATTTATAAACTGTTCTTAAGGCCCAGTCCAGGTAGTACTGCCAGCAGAGTCTTCCCTGGATCATCCAAATGAAAGGATTATCAGAGGAGGTAGTTGAGAGCCAGATCTAAAAACAAGAGGTTCTGGGTTCAAATATGACCTTGAAAACTTCCTAGCTGTGTGACCCTGAGCAAGTCACTTAATCCCCATTGTCTAGCCCTTCCTGATCTTCTGCCTTGGACCTGATACACAGTATTAATGCTAAGATGGAAGGTGAGCATTAAAAAAAAAAAGGTTATCTCCCTCCTAAGTTTTGTAGAAGGCTATATTTGGGCCTCTTCTTTGTCCCCTCATTTGTATTACATTTATTTGTTTCTATGGCATTTTCTCCTGGTAGCGATGGCAGCAACTGTGCTGTTTTTTTATCTCTACTTATGCCCAGGGCTTTGCACGATGCCCAGCACACAGTGGGTACATAATAAATGTTTGTTGAATTGTATTGAAATGAATATAGCACCTCGTAAATCATAAGGGGCTTGATCTGCAACAACCTTGTCAGGCAGCAAGAGCAAATGTGATTTCTATTTTGTAGAAGCACTGGAGTGGCTTGCTCATAGTCACATGGGTTCTGACCCAGGGAGGTATTCAGATTTGGAGCCCAGAGTTTTTTCTACCGCACCATTCTGTGGCATGAATGTAGAGAAGCCACCGAGGTTTCATTGGCTTTATTAAAAAAAAAAAGATGGAACTCTGGAACTGACTTGTGACATGGGAATAAGCAAATAAATTGAAATAATAAAAAAACCCCATTAATCATTTACTATATGCCAAGCAGGGGACAGACATATGAAATTGAGCCCCTGCCTTCAAGGAACTGCCATTCCAATAGGAGACGATAACACAAATGGGGTCCGGCTTGCCTTCTGCCTTTAGAAGGTGTGAGATAGTTTTTCTAATGGTAACGGCTGCCTCTTTGCCCACATCTCCAAAACCCAGCTTCTCAGCTCCTGACTGGGCTGTGACTAGGCATGCCTGCTGATGGTAGATGCCCAGGGCCCCTTGTATTCCTGGGCTGGGAACAGAAGGAGTAGATGACTTGATTACTGAATCGATAAAGAAGAAATTTTACACTGCTTTCCTTGGGGAGCTGAGTAGGGCTGCTGAGACTCTGGGTCTGGCTTTCCAGCCCTAGCCAGTGGCAGGGCATTCCTATCCCCAACTCCTGGGGATTTGAGTCTGGGACTTGGTCCTCGATTTCCAGAGGATGCCAGGTTTCAGTTTATTTCAGTTTCCTCTTGCCCAGGGAGCACTTATATGTTTTTAGATCTACATCCTCACTACTTCTCCTCGCAGCCGTGTGAAACAGAGAGTGCCTGAACTATATCTGTTCGGCTCCATCTCTCTACCCCATGGAGAAACAAAGGTTCGAGACAGGAAGGGATCTGGTTGAGAGCAGTCTGCCTGGAGGAATGGAGGTAAAGGACAGAGGGAGTAGAAGTTAGAATTAGAATTTAGCCACTCTGGCTTCCAAACCCTTTAAAAAATTGCCCCAAGATGATCAAATGTGATCGACCTTGCTACTAATAGCATGTGGTGATCCAGGACATTTCTGAGGGACTTAGGAAAAGAATGTTATCCACCTCTAGAGAAAGAACTGTGGGAGTAGAAACGCAGATGGAAACATGATTGATCACTTGTTTATTTGGGCATAGGATGTGGGGTTTTGGTTTTATAAGATTATTCTCTTACAAAAATGAATAATATGGAAATAGGTTTTGAGTGATAATACATGGCTAGCCCAGTGGAATTGCTTGTCAGCTCCAGGGCGGGGGAAGGAAGAGGGGAAGGAGACAACATGAATCATGTAATGTTGGAAAACTTACTTGTAAATTCATTATTAGAATAAAATAAAGACAAAAACACAGTGGAAAAAAAAAAAACAAACGACCCTGGGACCTTTGTCTCCGAGTCTGTTGGGTCTATTTGCAGAAATTGTGCATTGCTCTCCCATTTTCTTGGCTCCTTCATCACTGAGATAGCTTACACTTATAAAGCATTGAAGATGGGAATGTCCTTTTGCATCCTCACAACAATCCTGGAAGGTATGGGCTATTGTTATTATCTGTATTTTATTAGTGGGGAGACTGATTCTCAGCAAATACTTCATGGAGAATCAGCAGCAGGAGCAAACGTATCTAGGCTCCAGAGAGGGAGACTGGGTGGAGATTTTTTTTTCTTCCTAACTAGTTTTCTTCTTCACATCCTGAAGAGAGAAATTCAATTACGCAAAGTGATCATACTTTTCTATTAAGGAAGGGAAATGCATCCGACTGTGCCTCCGGCTACTTTTCTTGCACTGGTTGGGCCAGCTGGAGCCCAGCAAATGAAGGAAAATGCCCCTGGTGACCTTGAGCCGATGGGTTAGGGTGGGCTGGCACCCCAGCTAGCCTTGGGCACTGAAACATGACCCTCAGCTCTAGCTGTTGGGATGTGATTGGCATTTGTTTCCAGCTCCACCTCTGCACCCTTCTTTGCACACTGATGAGGGCCCTGACTAGCACCTTCTGAGATCAGGATTTATTCCTGACTCAGGGGGTCTAACATCTAATTGGAGGGGTTGGGTAGGAGACCTCCAGCCTCATTCCACTTTATTCTCCTTTATGCATTCCAGACAAATTGTGCTTCTGGCTCTTTCCTCCATTCAGTGGTGATTGTTCACCCTCTTGCTTGGAATATGTTCCTTCCTCTTCTCCTCTTGGAATCTTTCTCTTCTTCCCAGACTCAGTTTAGGTTCTACTCTTTGTAAGACTCATTTCAGACTCCCTCAGCTCGAAGGGTTCTCTTTGGCCTCGAATTTTCCAAAAAACTTTGTCTGGATCTTTTCTCTGGGCTTATTATGCTCATTTGTAAATCTGAACAGAAATATACAGGTACCTCTGAATACAGGTTTGGTTTTTTAATTCGCTTTTTTGGTCTGGACCTGTGACTTCACCAGTATAGAGAGCAACTGGTGAGGAAACTCCCTTTACTTAGATTGACAGCTATGCATATTAAAATCAGGGGAAGAGTGAGTTGGAGATGACAGAGGTCACCCTAAATCCTTTCTAGGTTGCAATGCAGATTTTTTTTTAGTAGGGGTAGGGGGAGATGAGACACAGCTAAGATTTTATTACTCTAGGGTAGAAGTGTCAAATATACTACCTCCAACTAGGGCAAACTACCAGCAAAACTCTAAATCAGATTGAAGTATAATTGGGAGGGGATGGCGTACGTGGGTGGATTGGTGGATAGAGAGCTTGGAGAGAGATGAGATGTCCTGGGTTCAAATCTTATCTCAGATACTTCTTAGCTGTGTGACCCTGGACAAATCCCTTAACCCTCATTGCTTAGTATTGATTCTAAGACAGAAGGTAAGGGTTTAAAATAACAAGCATTCTGGCTGGCAGTTTGGAACTATGTCCAAAGAGCTATAAAAGAATGCCTGCCCTTGGATCCAGCCATACCATTGCTGGGTTTGTACCCCAAAGAGATCATAGATAAACAGACTTGTACAAAGAGATTTATAGCCGTGCTTTTTGTGGTGGCAAAAAACTGGAAAACGAGGGTATGCCCTTCAATTGGGGAATGGCTGAACAAACTGTGGTATATGCGGGTGATGGAATACTATTGTGCTCAAAGGAATAATAAACTGGAGGAGTTCCATGTGAACTGGAAAGACCTCCAGGAATTGATGCAGAGTGAAAGGAGCAGAACCAGGAGAACATTGTACACAGAGATTGATACACTGTGGTAAAATCAAATGTAATGGACTTCTGTACTGGCAGCAATGCAATGACCCAGGACAATTCTGAGGAATTTATGGTAAAGAACACTACCCACATTCAGAGGAAGAACTGCAGGAGTGGAAACACAGAAGAAAAACAACTGCTTGAACACATGGGTTGATGCAGACGTGGTTGGGGATGTAGACCCTAAATAACCACACCAATGCAACTATCAATAATATGTAAATAAGTCTTGACTGATCACACATGTTAAAACCAGTGGAAATGTGTGTTAGATATGGGAGGTGGGATTAAAGGGGAGGTTGAAGGGAAAAGTAAAAACAGAAATCATGTAACCATGGAAAATTTTTTCTAAAAAAATAAAATATTTAAATCTAAAAAAAAAAATCCTAGGTTCAAATCTGGCCTCAGACACTTCCCAGCTTTGTGACCCTGGGCAAGTCACTTGACCCCCATTGCCTACCCTTACCACTCTTCTGCCTTGGAGCCAATACACAGTACTGACTTCAAGATGGAAGGTAAGGGTTAAAAAAAAAAATAAATCTAAAAAAATAATTACAGCAATGTAAAATGAAAGAAAATACTGTCAAAATAAAATATTGAAAAATTATAATAAAATTTGGCCTTCAAGAAATAAAAAATAAAATAAAATAAAATAACAACCACCACTACCACCAAAAAGTAATTGGGAAATGTTTAGTAAAAGAAAACAATCCGACATAGATAATGTTAATTTGTGGTTTTCTGAACCAGTAGACAGCCTATTTCTGTTTGAGTTTGATACCACTGGCTAGGGAACTCCTTAAAGTATACAGGGCACACTTGCAACTGTTGTTCAATTTCTACTCTTAGAGGGTTGCCTGAGGGCAATGAAGAGTTAAGAGATTTCTGGCTCATTTTTCATCTTTGCTTCCCTAGAACCAGGCATGGTGCTTTGCTCGTATAAGTATGAAGAATTTGTGTCCAGCATCATAGCTTCTGACTTTCTGTGACTTAGTAGATTCTAATGGTTCTCTAATACATATAGAGGTTAAGGGATTTTTCCAGGGTCACACAACCAACTAGTAAGAGTCAGTGACCACACTGGAACTCAGCTCTCCTTGACTCCATGCTCAGCAGCATGTCAATAGCAAAGCTGCTTCTACAAATTAGGGAAGATCCTGAGATCTGAACTCAGAGCCATGTGGGAGATAACAAGTCAGATTCTGATCACTCTGCCTCAGAGTTGCATGAACCCAAGATCACAGATTTAGGACTAGAACAGACTTTATAGGTCATCTTGAGTTTAAGTCCCTCGTTTTACAGATAAGGAACCTGAAGTCTACAGAGTTTATGTGGCTTCCCCAAGTTGTGTAGGTAATAAGTGGCAAAGACATGATGTTATTTAGGCATTTTTCGGTTGTGTCCAGTTCTTTATGACCTCATTCAGGGTTTTCTTGGTAAAGTTTCTGGAGTGGTTTGGCCTTTCCTCCTCCAGGTGAAGCAAATAGGGTTGAGTGACTTACCCAGGGTCACCCAGCTAATAAATATCTGAGGTCAGATCTGAGCTCAGGAAGATGAGTCTTTCTGACTTTAGGCTCAGCACTCTATCCTAAAGGACTGGTAGCAGGAATTTAATAGATGTTCATGAAATTGAAATTAGGTACACATTTAGTCAAGTCTTAAATCCCCCATCCTAGTCCTAATAGTTGTTAGGTTGAAGGAAGGCAAATTATAAGATTCAGCAATAGAACCCAACAAGAATATCATTTAGGAAATGGGACAGCTGCATTTAAAAAAAAATATGAATTTCATGTCCACACGATTTGGAGCCAAGCTTGTTTGTAAAGCCTCATTTTAATCAGTTTTCAATTGAAATTTTAGTCTTGCTCCTTTAATGATCACCAATGTAGGTCTTTAATGTCAGAAGAGCTTGGTAGAATCAGGGGAAGAATGACTTGGAGATAGCAGGAGCCCCCGGAAATCTTTGCCAGGATGCAGTGAAGATCTCTCTCTCTCTCTCTCTCTCTCTCTCTCTCTCTCTCTCTCTCTCTCTCCTGTCTCTTATA
>NC_058130.1:139712448-139766907 GCF_016433145.1 Gracilinanus agilis | reverse complement strand
AAGGGAAGGGAAGGGAAGGGAAGGGAAAGTGAGACAGCTAGGTGTTTCAGTGAATATAGCACTAAGTATGAAGTCAGGAAGACTTGAATTCAAATCTAATCTGATACCTGGAAATTCACTGAAACTCTGTTTAAGCCCAGTTTCTCCATTTGTAAAATGGGCATCAAAACAGCCCTATCTCTCAGGGTTGTTATGCAGACCAAATGAAAGTATAATATTAAAGTGTTTAGCATAGTGCTTAACACATAGTAGGTGTATATAAATGTTAGCAGAAAGAGAGAGAGAGAGAGAGAGAGAGAGAGAGAGAGAGAGAGAGGGAAAGATGGGAGTGGGGGATGGGGAGGAAAGGAGAGAGAATTCTCTACATAGAGCTCTACCTTAGAGTGAAGAAGATGAGTTCAAATCCTACCATCAACACACTGACATTAAATTGATTGCTCTTTTTGCTTTCTAAATTTGTGATTTAAGACTGTTTTCTTTTGCCCTTTTCTTCCGTCTCTACATTCTTTCCTTTGGTGGATTCATCTATTTCCATGGTTTCACTTATCATTTCCATGCAAGTTGACTTCCAAATCTATCAGTCAATCAATCTATGTATCCATGTATGTATCTTACCTAATTTCTGCTTTGAACTCCTGTGCCACACTCCCACTTGTCTGCTGGGCATGTCTCCCTAGATATCCTATCAGTTTCTATGATTCTATGTGACCCAAACTGGATTTAATGCCTTGGTCCTAAAGTCTGTCTCCTCCCAGCTTCCCTGTTCCTCCTATCCTATCAATTCCCCTGGTTGGTAACCTCATAGTTAATCTTTGCTTCTCCACTCTCCCTTGCTCATGCCAAGTTCTGTTGACTCTATTTTGAAACTATTTCTTTTTCTGCTTCCACAGACATTTCTCAACTTAAAACTTTTACTGTATATTATAAAAACAACTGACATCTTCACTTGCAATCCTTCTCTTCCTTGAGACCCAAGCATGTTCCTCTTCTTCCACAAAGCTTTTCCTGAACTAGATGGTCTTTGTAGTTTCTTCCAGCTCTAGGTTATGCCTTTATCTTGTATGCCTAATGCCTAGCACATAAAAATCTTAATTAGAATGAATCAAATATAATTAAGCTAATAAGCTATTTGTTGAATGGAATTAAATTGTATGATCTTCCCAGCTCAAAGTGATCTCTGCCACTTCAGTTTTCCTTACAGAACTTGTTTGGATTCTGCCTTTGCCTTTATCACAGTCTACCTTAAATTATACTTGCATACATGTCTTAACCCTTTCCCACCCCTTATCTCCCTTGTAAGTTACTTGAAAGAAAGAAGTATTTGTCATCTTTGGATTCCTGGTGACTAGCATATGGTGGGTACTATTTTTTTTTAAACCCTTACCTTCGGTCTTAGAATCAATATGATGTATTGGTTCTAAGGCAGAAGAGTGGTAAGGGCTAGGCAATGGGGGTTAAGTGACTTGCCCAGGGTCACACAGCTGGGAAATGACTGAGATCAGTTTTGAACCCAGACCCTACCATCTCCAGGCCTGACTTTCAATACACTGAGCCAGGCTAGCTGTCCCCACATAGTGTGAACTTAATCCACAGGGCCTTGTACACTTTAAATCCTTAAGAATGTATGTTTAATGGAATGTTATTGCTGTGGACACTCCTCTTGCCAAAGCAGAAGGCTTCTCATGCTGTATGATTCTCATTCATGGTCCCACCCCCTACCCCAATAAATCATTCAACATACTAGAGGCTTTTCTCTTCTTCTTTCAGTATCTTTGGAGTACCAATGTGTCATCTAGATCACCCTTTGCTTACAAGGCTGGCCTAGTTCCTTTTCTGGACACATATGTCCACCTTCTCACCCTTTCTGTTTGAAAGTTGGCGTCAGGGTCCCAGAATCAGAGAATAGCAGTGCTGCAAGGGGCCTTGGGGAGAAATGTAGCCTCTTATTTTATAGATGAGGAAACTGAGGCCTACAGAAGGGAAGCATCTTTCCCAAAATTACCCAACTAGCTGGCAGCAATCTGGGACTAGATCTCTGATCATCTGACCCCTAGTCCAGAGCTTTTTCTCCTTCACTGAACTGCCTGAAATTCTTCACACTGAACTTTCTCTGTCTCAAAGAGAGATATTGTCTATGGGACCATGAATCTGCTTTTAAAAATATCTATATCTATATATAATAAGTTCACATATTACTTGATCCCCCCCTAAACCCTTACTAAAAAATAACAATTCTAAAACAAAAGGGCAAGGCTAGGCAATGGAGGCTAGATGATTTGCCCACGTCACACAGCTAGGAAATGTCTGAGGTCAAATTTGAACCCAGGACCCCCTGTCTCCAGACTTGGTGCTCTATCCACTCTACCACCAAACTGCCCCCACACCTTACTTTCAAACTAAGCTTGTCTATGATTCCTAATGAACTTCCTTCTATTCTCATCTCTCCGTTAAAAAAAAAATTGTTGAAGTGATCCTCTTTTTGAGGCATCAAAATTTCTATTTCTCGCTCCTTAGGGTAGGGAATAAGGGAGCTAGATGGTTCAGCAGATAGATCACCCTGCATGAGTTAGGAAAACTCGAATTCAAATCCAGCCTCATACATTTACTGGTTGTGTAACCTTGGGCAAGTCACTTAATCTCTGCCTCAGTTTCCTCAAGTATAAATAATAGCACCTACTTCCCAAAGTGGTTATGAGGATGAAATGAAATAACATTTATATAGCACTTAGTATGGAGCCCAGCACATAGTAGGAACTTAACAAATGTTTGCCTACACTCTATAGTCCCTTCATTATAAACAGGAAGAAAAAACCACCTTGTAACAAATAAACATAGGCAATCAAAATAAATCCACAGAGTGGCAGGGTGCACATCCTTTTTTTGCACCTCGGGGCTGTCATTTCTGTTAGGAGGTGGGTAACCTGCTCCTCTATAGATACTCTCTGATACAAAGTTAAGCATTGTTTTGATCAGAACATTTAAGTTCTTAAGTTTTTCCTTGCAAGGTTGTTGCCCTCTATAGATTGTTCTACAGGTTCTGCTCATTTCATTTTGAATCAGTTGATACTTCTTTGGAGTCTCTGACATCATCTCTCATCATTAAAGCATCATCATATTAAATCACCTAAATATACCACAATTTGTTCACTCATTTCCCAGGCTATAGGCATCCCCTTAGATTCCAGTTCTTTCCTTTTTTTCATTCTTCCTTCAGGGTCAGGGATTTTATGTTGCTTGCAACTATTTCCTCCTTGGCATAATTCTTCCCCTTAGATATGCTCCCTCCCCCCACCTATACCTGTTTCTTTATTAAATGTGATATATTTCTACACAAAACTCTATGTGTGTGTGTGTGTGTGTGTGTGTGTGTGTGTGTGTATCTGCCTTTGCCTGATTCAAATGAGAATGAAGTCGTGACAGATGCCTGCTCCTCTTATCTCTTCCTACACACTTTTCTCACACACCACAGTTTTGGGAAATAGCCAATTCCACCCCTCTGTTTTCTCTTTTCTATGCCAGTAAAGAATAACTAGTATCTTCCTTTCTCTTTCCCATCTTAAAATTCTAAGAAAAGAACTAATACAACCCTCGGTCTTTTCTTTTCTTACTTCTCTTCCTCAAAACCCTTTAAAGACCAGGTTCTATAGGGAAACTTGTTTCTTCTCCTCCTATTAGAATGTTAGCACTGTATCATCATATAACCCCTTCTGGTTGCTCAAGGAACTTAACCTTTTTGGTTTCTTTTGTCTCTTGGATTTGCATGTCAAAGTTCCTACTCTGCTCTGGTCTTTTCATCAGAAATGCTTTAAATTCTGTCATTCCATTTATAGGTTCTTCCCTCCCCTTTCTTCCAGGAGATTGTCAGTGGAATCTTTTCATCTATATTTTATTTTCTTGTTTTAATAGAGCCAGGCAGTTTAAAATAGAGTGCCCAGTTTTTATTTTTTATCAATGTTTTCATGGTATCCAGTGATTCTAAAATTGACTCTTGACTTCTTTTCCAGGTTAGTTGTTTGTTAGTTATGCCAGATAGCCTACATTTCCCCCACCCTTTTCAATTGTTTGATTTTGTTCTAGCATTTCTTGCTCTCATGGAGTCACTGAGTTCTTGTTGATCTATTATAGGGTTCAGAGAATCTATTACTTGAATGAGTTTTACCACATTATGTTCCAAGATGCTTCTTTTCCATTTTGTTCTTTCCTCCAAAGCTTTTATTTTATTTTCTATCTGTTGATTCCTTTCTTATAGTTATTTATACATTCGTTGTGGAAAGTGTGCTTTTTACTTTGAGTGTCTACCAGTAGTTACTCTCTCCTTTTAGGCTAATGTTTAGGCAGCTCTATAATTCTTAAGAGAAGTTGATTTACTTATCTTTTTAGTTTTAGCTCCTGGACTGGGGCTGTGTGCCAAGGCCAGGCTCCTGCCCTTGTTATACTTTTTATTATGGGTGGCCGGCCCTGTTTGGTCTCTATAAGGGATATCAGGATTCCATTGGTGACTTCCATCTCCCAACTTTTGGACCAGAGATTCAGAGTGCCAGATCTTTAGGCCTCTCTATGGTATTTGAGGACATAGTACTAGGAACCTTGGAGTTCTGGAGTATCCTGGCCTGGCACAGGTCATTGCCACTTCTGATCACTAGCACAGTGCCATAAGGTGGGTTTCTGATGGCCCTGAGGCTCTCTTGGGAGGAGAACCCACTCTTTTATTTGCCTTTAGATCCATCATCCTACTAGTTCCTTGTGTTTCTAGCCTGTCTCTGGTCAGACTGAAAGGCTACTATTTTATTTGCCTGTGATGGCACTGGCTTTGTTAGTGACTTCCTTTTCTTATTATTGTTCATGGGCTTCAGATTGACTCTGAGATGGAAAAAGTTAGTTAGCATCAATTTTTTAAAATTGAATTTCATGATCATTATTTGGTCCAGTAAGATTTTTAGGTCTTTCCTATAGGTCTGTAGGAGTAGCTCTGTGCCTTTATGCCAGCTGCCATTTTGGCTGGAAGAGTTACATCTGGACTTTCAGTCACCAGCAGCTGCATTATTGGGCCAAAGGAGGTTTCATAGCAATGTACAGCTCAGGTCACTTTCTTGATAAGCTAGTGCTCTGATAAAGACTGATGATGAGAATCCATCTATGGCCTTTAATCTGTGTAACTAGATATCATTCATTTTGTTTCTTCTCGTGACTATGGGTATCACCAGGGCGAAAATCTAGGTGCCAACCCATTACGTGTTATAAAGAGAAACAGGAAGAACCAGTTACTGCATTTAGGCCAGGAAACCTGAATTCTAATTCTCATTCTGCTGTTTACTCAGTGGATGACCTCGGGCAAAGCACAATTTCTGGACCGAGAAGCTGCCTTTTCTGTAAAAACGAGGACACTGCACCTGATGATCTCTGAGGTTTCTTCTGATATGAAATCTATGATCCTCTGATCCTAATTGGAGTTTCTGGTGCCCCAGGGTAAAGGGCCCACCTGTTCTGGCCTTTAGTTCCTTTGTCCACCAAATGGAAACGACAACTATCCACACAAGGTGACTTTGAGATACTTGTCTCTACAGTGCTTTGAGCTCCTTAAAGAAAGGCATCAGAAAAAGCCAAGGCACACAGAGATCTCTGATGGTGCATCCCAGTCACTGGCCCTTGTCTTCCAGAAGTGCCGGGGAGAGCTGAGCCCTGTCTCATTTTCCTGTCTTGCTAACAGTCCCATGCAGCTGCAGTGATGGCACAAAGAGACTGAGAAGCATTGAAAGGGACACAGTTAGTTCACTGATAACTCATTAATGGCGTTTCATATTTTTCCTCCTTAAAAAGGACTGTGTGTGCATGGGGTGGGGGGGAGGGGGAAATGAAGCTTGATGAAGAACATTAAGTGTGACCCTTAAAAAAACACACACAGGGCTTTTTTTCCCCCCTTTTCTTTTTTTTCCTGTGGCTCAGACAGCTGGCTCTTTAAATATTAATCAGGGGGTCATTGATATGCAAATATATTAAAGCCAAATAATGCTCCTGCAGCTGCAGACCATGAAGCCAGCCTAGGCAGAATGTGAACTCCCTCTCCAAAGCTAATGGAAATATTTCAGAGCCCAGGTGCCGGAGGCCTGAGAGCAGGATCCATCCTAATAAGGTAATTTGCGGGCAACCTCCTAGGAGGACAAATTAAATCATTTACCCACTTGATGGTATCTGACCGATGGGGAAAAGGGGAAAGGAAAAAAAGGAGAAAGGGCGTTAATCTTATAATTGTTTTGTTTACTCTGGCCTGTAGCAGCTCCTCTGGCTTTTAGCCCTGATGTCCAGCCATTTACAATCAAGTTTATTGACAGATAGGGGCAGTGCCAACCAATCAGGGAGAGGAAAGGATCCACCTGACTTCAATTTAGGAAACAGGAAAGATGCAGGGAGAGGAAATCAGAGTGCATCTAAGTTGGGAAATTGGCCTTGCTGTTGGTGCTTGGTTGAGGTTGACTTGATGGTTTATGAATTCCTGAGTTTTCTTCCATGTGCCTCTTCCCAGAATCTGCTACTAGTGAAGGTCGCCATCTTGCTCAGGGGCAAATGATGGATGGACCAGGGAGCTTCTTTCCAAATATTGACACCCCAGAGCCTAAAGGTCACCCTTTCCCTTTCCTCCATCTTCACCTTTTTCAGAGTTAAAGCATAATGTTTCAGAGCTGGACATTTTCTTTCTGGTTGGGACACCTCTAAGGTTGTTTCTGAGACCGAGCTGTCATTTTGGGTTGAGGGATGTAAGTACTTTTGGAAACTGAAGAATAAGCAGGAATATCCAACTGTGAGGTTTCCAGGACTGTATAGACTTGGCACTAAACGAAATCTTATTTCTAGAAATTATTTCCCAGAGTCTCTGTAGTTTATCTTTTTTTTTTTTCCAAGCAAATAGCCCAGCTTACTTTTCCCCATGATTCAAAGAGCTCACAGAACCCTTTTCTCTAGGAAGTGTGGGATTCGTTTGATGAGAAGAGTAGAAAGAGCTTCAGTTAGGACCCGAAGCCAGGGTGTGGGTTCAAGTAATGCCTCTGCCGCTTACCACCTGTGTGACATTGGGCAGTCTACTTATCTCTCTGGGCTCAGTTTCTTCATCTGTAAAATGAGGGAGCAGACTATAATCTCTAATCTCTGTTCATAGTGGGTATTCCTTGGAATGCAACTTCTACAACCTCTCTTTTATTTGGCCTGCTAAAAGAACCTCTTCATTTCCATTCATTCAATAAATATATATATATATGGACTTGGGCTCAAATCTGGCCTCAGACACTTTCTAGCTGTATGACCCTGGGCAAGTCATTTAACCCTGATTCCCTAGCCCTTGATGCTCTAGTGTCTTAGAATTGATATTAGGACAGAAGTAAGAGGGTGTTTTTTTCTCCAAAGTGTACATTTAATTTTTTATTTCCCATTCATTTCTGAAAATTATGCTTTTCCCTTCTCTCCATCCCCCTCCTAACTATACCCTGTTAAGGAAGAAAAACAGTTAAACAAAAATAATTGACTCAGTGACTGCGTCTAATAAAGTATACGACTTTGAGCTTGCATATTCTCCCACTTCCCTACCTAGAGGAGATGATATACTTTGACTTTAAGTTCCTTTTTGGTGAAGATTATCTTGTGTTAACTTGCTTTGTTCATTGCATTGCATAGTGTTAAGACTAGACAAGCATGTAATCTGATGACGAACTGATGTCTTTGAATTGTTTCCTCAGGTGAATTTTCAATGGCCCATGAACAATCACGGTGATGTCAACACCAAGGAGCCTTCAGTATGTTATGGTTCACTGCCCAGGAGAAGACTGAATGTGTCTGTGGCTGAAGGAAGTCATTGGTGGTTCATTTTGCTGTGGGCAGGGGAAACAGGAAGCAGAGAGGATAGTAGAGAGGGATGATCAGGCCCTTGGAAATGTGGACAAAACCAATGCAGATTTTGTGGGCTTTTAGATAGAAGAATTCTTGTGGCTGGATTAATTAGCAATTTGGTCATAAGAAGCACTCGGTGTGATCCTCCTAAAATCTATTCCCACACACAGCTCACAGAAAAAAAAAATGTCAAAATTGAGAAAGAACCCCAGAGACTACCTCCTCATCTTATAAATGAGGAAACCGAGGTCCAGAGTGGGGAAATGATTTGTCCACAGTCATAACAGCTAGCTAATGGCAGGTGAATGGCTAGAACTCTGGTTGCTCCCTGACACGCATAATGTTTTTTATATCATACTGGCTCACCAAGAACTTGCCATTTGCTGTAGAAGAAAGATGGACATATAAGACATGATCTTAAAGGAAAACTAAATTAGCTAGTGGGGGAAGGAATCTTCTTGTTTCCAGTGACTGTATATCAACAGGATGTACATGATAATTTCTTTAGTCTTTACTGTACTCAGAGAAATGATATTAAAATAATGCAAATAAAAGGTTTGTGGTAGTAAGAAACTAGAACAAAGAGAGATCTCAATGCCTGAAGAATGAACGATTATGATATTTGATGATGATGATGAGGTTTGATAATTATGATATATGAATGTAATAAAAGACTATGACTTGATAAGAAATGTAGTAAAAGCCTATGAAGAATTCAGAGAAAAGTAATGGGAAGACTTGTATAAATGATTACAGGGTTAAATATGAAGAACCAGAAAAACAACATACACAAGAATTACAATAATGGAAATTTAAAAAACAATTAAAAGCAGTCAGATTCTTATTAATGGTAAAGACTAATCTCAATCCCAGAGATTTGATGAACAGATATAGATGAGGATGCTTAAGTGAGAGATTACCTGTATAGAATGTTACATGTGCTATCAAATATATTCACCATATTAATTGATTTTGCTTAACTGCTTCCTTTGTTCCAAGGGAGGGTTCATTATGGCAGTAGAGGTGAGAAAAGGGGCAGTAGCAAATGATAGGGGGATAGGAATAAGATATATCAATACATCTTAACACACACCAAAAACAATACAAAAGTGTCTACCCCAGCAAAACTATTCAAAGGATAACTCTAGGGGGTAGCTGGGTGGCTCAGGGGATTTGAGAGCCAGGCTTAGAGACGGTAGGTCCTAGGTTCAAATTTGACCTCAGACACTTCCTAGCTGTGTGACCCTGGGCAAGTCACTCAACCCCCATTGCCTAGCCCTCACCACTCTTCTGCCTTGGAGCCATTGGCTCCAAGACAGAAGGTAAGGATTTAAAAAAAAAAAAAAAAAAAAAAAAAGGATAACTTTAGTTCATTTGGAACTAGCCCTCTGCCTATGTACATTGGGAAGAGTTGGGACACTTATCTCTTCTCTCTGATCATCATTTTTTTTTAATGATTAATATAGAGGACAATGAGTATCAAGAGGAGATTAACCATTCACACCGTACCAACCAGGACTGATTTTCTTTGATGAAATGTAGATGAAATAAATAGGGGAAATTATTCTTTAGGGAAAGGCGACAAATTGCCAGAAAAACTTTGGTTACTCCTGTCTTCCCCCTTCCCCCTTCTGAACTGGACAGAACTCTGCTTTGGCAATGAAGGATATGGATGGCTTTTGGAACACGTTTTGTGGGTATTTGGGAAGCCCCAGGGACCAAATTTCACTCATCCCTAAGAGGATGACTCCTTCGGGCTTAGATCAGGAAAGAATTAGGGAGAAGAAAACCCCTCGTCTAGACCCTAAGTAAACTCCAGATGAGTAGGTCACCAAGAGGTGGTGGAGAAAACCAGTTTAATATGTTTTCCATACTTCCCTAAGTACAATAGACTGAATGAGAGCAACCAGCCTCGGCACCCTGTTATTGGAATATGAACTGTAAACAGAGCAGGGGAGGTAAGGCAGGATATAGAATGAATGCTCAGCTACATCCATCTCCTCGCCCACTCGCCTAAGCAATGCAGGTCTGTGCTATAAACAGATCATTCTGTGCTCAATCCACATGGGCGGAAAAGGCATGTCCAGCCAGCTCGTGATGTATATTCTGCAAGCAGCTGGGCATGTGCTGTGTGTTCTTTATATCCTGGCCATAAATGTAATGGTTTGTGAAGGATATATAAGCATCCAGATCAGGCAGCACGGCATTGGCTGGGGGCGGCAGCTCTCCCACCAAGTCCAGGGCTGCTAGCTGGGGATGGAGCCTCAGCAACTATTCCCCTGGCTTTCCTCAGGACCTCACCCAATGGGGAATTTAGCGAACAATGCAAACGAGGTGCCATTTTCCCACAAGGGCTTTTATTGTTTTTGCAACACGCCACTCCTCACCTTTGTGGTGGCCTAGAAGAAATACAAACTGGACTGACAAC
The DNA here is from genome assembly GCF_016433145.1 of Gracilinanus agilis. NCBI lineage: Eukaryota > Metazoa > Chordata > Mammalia > Didelphimorphia > Didelphidae > Gracilinanus > Gracilinanus agilis. The sequence goes on along the minus strand of NC_058130.1, from coordinate 139,756,604 downwards.
CTTCCATGACACACAGGATTGGGACCAAGTTCTTCAGGCTCTTCAGAAGGACTCTCAGAGCTCGCTTTCTCGCTTTTTCGAGAAAGCTCATCATTAATCTCATTATCATAAATTAATCATGAATCTCATAATCATTAAGCTCATCCTTTGGTCATTCCTTCTGCTTGTGCTCACAAACTGTTCTTCTTATAAGGAATTTTCTCCACTGACCTCACACATTTCCGAAAACTATTCCCAGACTTCATATTGAAGGAATGACATTCGGCATCTTTGAGCCTTCCGTGACTGGCTATGACACTCCCGTATCACTTATCATCATTAGAATGCAATGACTTTTAATAAGTATATGAAGTTACAGCTACTTTGACTGTAAAATAAAGGATTGAAGGGGAAGCAGGGTAGCTCAGTGAATTGAGAGCCAGGTCCAGAGATGGGAGGCCCTGGGTTCAAATCTGGCCTCTGACACTTCCTAGCTGTGTGACCCTGGGCAAGTCACTTAAGCCCCATTGCCTAGCCCTTACTGCTCTTCTGCCTTGGAACCAATACACAGTGTTGATTCTAAGATGGAAGGTAAGGGGTTTTTAAATTAATAAATAAATAAAATAAAGGGTTGGAATAATCGGCCTCTAAAGTCTCTCCTACTCCTATTCCTACCATTATCCTATGATTCATCCTACATTTAAGTTTACTTACTGCCCTTTTTACATATGGACATATTATTCGCTGAAACGGGCAGAAAAAGGACATTTCACTGGGAGAAGGAGATTCTTATTTTAGTGTTGGACTCTATGGTGTCTAAGATAATTTCTACTTTGAGACAGTTCTGAATATCTATAAGAGAAAATGGCTCCTTGGATAATTTACTGAGAGGACCCACTAGAAAACAGAATGATAACTCAGAGGAAGATGACTGCAGGGTATTCTGATCTTTCATTTCATTTATATAAAGTTGTTTTCAGAGTTTTGAAGGGTACAGCTGAGAAGCCATAAATCAAATGACTGTTTAGGGATTATGGGATGAGGATATAAAGATCCTTTGGGAGAGATTGTGGGAGGTTATACCTGACAGAAAAGTAGATTTTTAAAAAAAGTTTATAATCATATGGTAGAGATGAGTCATAAACCCAAAGAGGCCTTGCTTTGAGGTAATAAAATCAGAATATATCTCCCACCAATAGCTGTAGGAAGTATATGATCTGTTTTTCTTTTACCTTTTTATAATATTATCTTTGATATTTAGAGTGGTATTTATTTAGAATGTATGGTAAATGTTAGGCTAAGCCTAATTTCTGCCAGTCTGCTTTCCAGTTTTTCTAGCAATTTTCATCAATTAAAGATTTTCCCCCTGGCTAATTTATATTTTTCCAGTTTATCAAACAATGGGTTATTTAGATATTTTGTTTTGTTTTGTTTTGTTTTTGGTCTGTTGTAAGGAATTCTCCTTAGTTTGTTCCATTGATCTTTGTCTTTTTTTTTTTACCCAGTACTAGGTGGTTTTGATGATTGTTGCTTTATAATATCATTTGAAGTCTGAAAGGATTTGGTAATTTGATTAGTAAAGCATCAAAAAATGTAAATTGATTTTGGTAATATCATTTTTATTGTATTAGCACAGTCTAGCCATGTGTACTATTTCTCCAGATATTTAAACTGTTCTTTATTTCCTTAAGGAGCAACATTATAACTGAATGCATACTAGTCTTTTGTGTTCTATGGTAGATAGCTTCTTAGATATTTTAAGCATTTTGCAATTATTTAGAATGAGATTTCTCTTTCTAGTGTTGCTTCTTGTATCTTATTATTATATAGAAATACTATTGATTTTTGAGGAGTTATTTTGTAGCCTGAAACTTTGCTGAAACAATTGTTTCAATTAGTGTCTTTGTTCATTTTCCAAGATTTCCAAGTAGACCATCATGTTATCAGCAAATAGGGATAGTTTTCTCTCCTCTTTGCTTATCTTTATGCCTTTGATTTCTTTTTCTTGTCTTATTACAGTTGCTAGCATTTCTAGAACTGTAACAAATAATTGTGGGGAAAGTGGGCACCCTTCCTCCACTCCTGTGTTTATTGGAAAAGGATCTAGTGTTAACCCCACATAGTTGCATTTCTATCTCTATACACAAATCCCTGTAATCTCTTTATCTCTAAATGTGAGCTTTTTGGTGGTATGGGATGATTTTAGTGATTCTGGAAGACCAAGGAAAGCAGCACCAAGGAAGAGTCTTTAAGATTATTGTACCAACACTGTTGCTAAAATTATGACTGAGGGAAGCCTTGAGACAGTGTATTGCATATTGGGTATAGAATTCACCTTTTGCAATAATTTCTACAGAGGGAAATGTATTGTGCTCGAAAGCATGTTGATTGTATTAACATCAGCCTTCTAAACTAGCCAGTATAAAGATTTCCCTGGATTTCTGTGTGGAGGTTTGATTACAAAATTAAAAAACAACTATGAAGAAAGTCATCTTGGGCCCTGCTAATACTTAACTGTTACTTATCTATTTCCTGGGGAACTATGTAACTATCTTAAGTAATCTTAGGATATTTAACCAATCAGTCAATATTTATTTACTGCATATAGTATAAGCCAGGCAATGTGCCAAGTGCTGGGGATATAAAGAGAGGCAAAAGACAGTTCCTGCCCTCACTTCTTTAGACATAGCTTCAGAGGAACTTTATAAAGAAACTCACCTCCATATACGGGCCAGAGCTTTGTCTAATCCTTTGTCCAGTAGGTTTGATCATAGGTTGAGCATACAATTCTCTTAAAGGTCAAATTCTTTCCTATAGCAGCCATTCGACATCACACGGGGCTTTGGGATAACAAGGATGTCATGAAATGTTGGACAATAAATGCCACCTATTTACAAAATCACAAGCTTGGTGTTGCAATGATGCCTTAAAACATTTATTTTTGTTGCCTTTATTTTGTTATCTGGGCACCTAGTAGTCTCAGCAGCTTTCCCAACATTTGTGCAACTATTGGGGAAAATAGTATAAGGACTTTGCCTCCTGCTAGTCTGTGGAGGACCCAAAGGAGGCAAGTCTTTACACTAGACTAACACTTAATAAATGCTAAAACATTTTAGCCAAAGCTGACATTCGACAGTGGGATTTCTGAGACAGGCTAAGTCCTGATGGCATGTCCCTGGCTTGGCTTGGAGTGGGTCGGAGCAGATGTATTTTTATGGCAAATGGAAGTCCAGATGGTAAATATTTCAAGAACCATGAACTTCATACATCTCTGAACTGCTTTTTCAGATGATCATATTTTACTTGGCTAATCAGCATTTGCATCTCCATAAACAGCAGAGATCTTTCCCTATCTACTGTCTGAGTTCTCTTATAACTAAATCCAGAGATTACAACTTCTTATTCAACTGGTTTCTACACTGTCATGGGATACAGGCAGGCCTGGCCAGAAATAATAGTAATTATAATCGAATGGATTTAAAGCAAGGGAGATTTTTCAGGAAGGCTTATACCCAGAATGCACTTTAGGGAGAAGCAGCTGCCAAATGATATCAGCCGGGACTAGGAGATTTGATCAAGGCAGGAAAGTTACTCGGATAGAGAACCGGAGACACAAGAGGGTGGCAAGATGAGGGCAGATGGGGGAAGGAATATGAAAGCTAGAGGTGGAGACCACGTAGAGACTAGGTCAGAAGTTTGTTTTTACATGAGGAGCTCTTGGTCTCTAGAGCTACACACATAGAGGGACTACAGAACCCATCAACTAGTGCCATTACATGCAATGTGAATAAAACTGGAAAACCTCTGCCATACTTATGCCTTCTGGTTTGGAAGCTCTGTCTAATGATTTCGCATCATGCTCTTACAGAACCGTAATGCACTCTCCTTTGATTTTTCTTTGAGAAAGAGGCCAGGAGCTCTTCCTCATGCCTTGTAATATTTCCATCTATAACAGGGGTCGGCAACCTTTTTGGCCGTGAGAGCCATAAATGCCACATTTTTTAAAATGTAATTTCGTAAGAGCCGTACAGTGCTCACAGTGCGCTCCTGTAACAGTGCCTGGAAAAAAAAATGGACTTTATGGCTCCTGCAGAAAGAGCCATATCTGGCCCTCAAAAGAGCCATACGTTGCCGACCCCTGATCTATAAGATCTATGTATGGAGCTATCTAAATATATAGACAGGTGACATATGATATGGAATCTACTCTGGCTCACCCTGACTCCAAGGAAACTGCCTTTTCCCCTTATGAGGGGGCAAGAGAATAGTGTACCTGTAGTGCCAGCAGCCGGGTTGAGACAATGGCAGCAAATCTAGAACCACCAAGGTCTGGGAGAATCTATCTATGGAAAATTAATATTGAATTGGGATTTTTTTTTTTAGAAATGGTTTTCCTGTTGGCCCCCCAAACCATTCTCTCCCCCAGGTTATGAAACCGGGTTGGGTCCAAAAGGGCTAAAGACTTATGCTGGGCTAGCTTTTGTTACTAGCCAGGTGGAGACATGTTTCTTATTTATCTGTAAATAAGAACTCTCTTAGGTAATGAAGTCAGTCAGCTCCAGCTCTAGCTGCCATGGGGTCCAACCACAAGGCAAGAAGGAAGGATGTGTTGCTGTCCTTCTGAGAAGCACCTCTTCTAGTGATGAAGTGGTGAAGGAGGGGTCAAGGTCTCTCAAGCCACTTCCTGTGTGCTAGTTTTCCAATCAGAAACCTTTTAGGATGTCTTGGGGAAGGTCTGCATGACAATGTTATAAGAGGTATGTAAGATGTGTGGGAGAGGGAGTTAGCCTCTTTCCCCTCTCTCTTCTGACCTTGCTCTTTCTCTTTTTTTGGCTTGTTCATCCTAGTGTTTAAGCCTCTACTTTCTCTGGCCTAGCCTAGCTTCCTGGCTGCTTGCATTCACATCTCTCTTTTTTGGGTCCCACTAAAGTTTTTGATATCTGTGTGAACTGTGGAAGGAGTCTGATGGCTTAGTTAAGAAATCTTATTAATTAGGGTACTTCATAAATTAATGTTTTAATTTATTTTTTTAAACCCTTACCTTCTGTCTTAAAATCAATACTGTGTATTGGTTCTAAGGTAGAAGAGTGGTAAGGGCTAGGCAATGGGGGTTAAGTGACTTGCCCAGGGTCACACAGCTGGGAAGTGTCTGAGGTCAAATTTGAACCTAGGACTTCCCGCCTCTAGGCCTGGCTCTGAATCTACTGAGCCACCTAGCTGCCCCCTAAATTGATATTTTAAAGCTGAAAATACAGCCTCTAGAGAATTTAATTTGTTATATCTTAAATATTTTCAGGATTATAAGTCTGGGTTCAGGAGGAAAGTCATTCTATGATTACTCTTAAGGTGGTAGGGTAACCTTTAGTTCAGTGGTTCCCAAACTTTTTTGGCCTACTGCCCCCTTTCCAGAAAAAAAAATATTACTTAGCCCCCTGGAAATTAATTTTTTTTAAATTTTAATAGCAATTAATAGGAAAGATAAATGCACCTGTGGCCATCACCGCTTCCCCTGGATTGCTGCAGCACCCACCAGGGGGCAGTGGCGCCCACTTTGGAAATCTCTGCTTTAGTTTATGCTCACCAGCTTAACTCCTTCCCACCAAACACCAGTTATGTAAAAGACCATCAGAAATAATGAATAGCTGGGCAGCCAGGTGGCATAGTGGAGAGAGAGAGAGCCAGACCTAGATATGCAAAATCATCTGTTCTCAGATACTTCCTAGCTATGTGACCCTGGGCAAGTCTCTTAACCCCCATTGCCTAGCCCTCACCATTTTTGTGCCTTGGAACTAATACATAGAACTGATTTCAAGACAGAAAGAAAGAAAGAAAGAAAGAAAGAAAGAAAGAAAGAAAGAAAGAAAGAAAGAAAGGAAGGAAGGAAGGAAGGAAGGAAGGAAGGAAGGAAGGAAGGAAGGAAGGAAGGAAGGAAGGAAGGAAGAGAAGAAAGAAGGAAGGAAGAAAGAGAAGAAAGAAGGAAGGAAGAAAGGGAGAGAGAAAAAGGAAGAAAGGAAGGAAGAAAGGGAGAGAGAGAAAGGAAGGAAGGAGTGAGGGAGGGAGGGAAAGAAAGAAAGAGAGAAAGAAAGAAAAACAACATAGCAAGTAAACACATTTATCCAAGGAAAAATTTAAATTTTTGTTATTAAATTAAAGTTCTATGGATTAGAATGTGCCAAGGAATACATGAAGATAACAAGCTTTTTGCCTAGGAGCAAGATAAGATCTGGGTTCAAACCAGGAGAGAGAAGAATCTCACCCAGGGGTGGTCCACTCTCAGCAATCTCTACAATTGTAAGTCCTGGAGGTCTAGGAACATGGTCGGGCCAGCTTCCATGCATGTTTTCATCTTTTACTACATGTGTCTCTAATTAATTTAAGCGCCTCACACAGGTATGTATGTGAGTGCTGTATTTAGCATTTCCTGTCACTCAAAAATCTCATCTCCCTCTGGTAAGTAGCATGCTACATCTACTAACCCCAATATCCACGGGGACACATTCCAAGACCTACCGTGGATGTCTGAAACCACAGATATAATTGATCGTGTGCTTGTTAATTGCAGGGAACTGAATCAATGGATAGAGGGACACAACTCCACCACCATCACCACTACTCGTGTTTTAGGGCCATTGTTACAGCAAATAAAAAAGGCTTTCTTAAACATAGGCACTCACTGTGCTAATCCTGTGATGAATGTGATCCTTGAGAATACTAGAGGCAGACTGAAGGACAGTTTCCCACAAGAGCGTGGGTATGGGGACAATGGAAAAGAGTCATGTATTGAGCTGGTAGTCTTCACCATGTTTCAGCCTATACTTAATTGGTAAGTGGTTTGAAACTTATGAACCATTTACTTTTTTACTTTCTGAAATTTTCCAAATTTTACATTTTCTTCTTTGTTTTTTCATAGTTAACCATGGGTAATTGAATCAGGGGATACCAGGACACAATTGTGTAATCCCTCTACAAAACTGCACCAGGCTTGGGTGAAAGCAGAATTATATATCCATGTTTATAGCCTGGGTACTTTCAGTATTCTCCTTTGGGACACAGAAGTGAGTGGGTAGCTGGATGAAGGGGTAGGACAATGATCAGATATCATCAATTCAGGATATCTATGGCAGAGCCCAAAGTGTTCCCCTTTCACTAAAAAAGAAGTCTACTTCAAACATTACCTTCTAGGGAGCAGCTATGTGGCTCAGTGGATTGAGAGTCAGAGATTGAAGGTCCTGGGTTCAAATCTGACCTCAGACACGTCCTAGCTGTGTGACCCCCATTGCTGAGCCCTTACCACTCTTCTGCCTTGGAACCAATACACAGTATTGGTTCCAAGATGGAAGGTAAGGGTTTAAAAAAATTACCTTCAAACATCACAGACAACATCTGTATAACATCAGGGCTAGAAAGGCCTTTAGAGGTAATCTAATCTAACCCCTTCATTTTATATAGAAGGAAACAAGTCCAGAGAAGAGTGACTTGGCCAATGGCACAAAATACCTTGTAGTCTGTGATAGAATGACACCTAGAAGGGTTGAATTTTCTTTTTTTTTTAATTAAATTAAATTTTTTATCATGCAAAACATTTCCATATTAGTTACTATTATAAGAGCACACTCATACAAACCAAAACTCTATAATAAAACCATAAATACACTGATGTGAAAGATAGCATACTTTGATCTGCATCTATCCAACTACAACAGTTCTTTCTCTGGAGGTGGATAGTATTCCCCATCATAAGTCTTTCAGGATTGTCTCAGATCATTGCATTGCTGAAAGTAGCCAAGTTTTCACAGTTGATCATCATACAATATTGCTGTTACTATGGACAATGTTCTGGCAATTCTGCTTATTTCACCCTGTCTCAGATCATGTAGATCTTTTCAGGTTTTTTCTTAAATGCTTATACTTTCTTATAGAACAAATAGTATTCCATCACCAACATGTATTGTAATTTGTTCAGCCATTCCCCAGTTGATGGACATTCCCTCAATTTCCAATTCTTTGCCACCACAAAAAAGGGCTGCTATAAATATTTTTGTACAAGCAGATCCTTTCCCCTTTTTAATTACCTTTTCAAAATACAGACCCAATAGTGGTATTACTGGGTCAAAGAGTATGCAGTTTTATAATCCTTTGGGGATAGTTTTAAATTGCCCTCTAGAATAGTTGCATCAATTCACAACTCCACCTATAATGCACAAGTATCACAATTTTGCCACATCCCCTCCAACATTATCACTTTTCTTTACTGTCATATTGGACAATTTGATAGGTGTGAGATGGTACCTCAGTGTTGTTTTACTTTGCATTTCTCTAATTGAGAGCGACTTGGAACATTTTTTATGTGATTATTGATAGCTTTGATTTCTTCATCTAAAAATTGCTTGCCTATATCTTTTGACCCAATGTCAATTGAGGAATGGCTTGAATTCTTATAAATTTGACTTAGTTCTCTATAAATTTAAAAAACCAGAGAAATTTGTTATAAAGTTTTTCCTCCCAGTTTGTTGTTTCCCTTCTAATCTTGGTTACATTTATTTTGTGAAGGGCTGAATTTTCAAGAAATATTGCTTATGCATTTTCTTGGTGACTCAAAGCTATAAGGGACGTAGTATGATTTACTCCTTGCCCCCGGCATAATTATAGCAAAAGTAGAAGGGAGATGTGTGGCTGCTGATCCATCTGTTCCTCTGCAGGTCTCCTACATTCCGTCCCAAAGTTGTCTGGCATCCTGAATGTTCTTCAGATTGAAATTTCTCTAATCTCCTTCACCCTTCATATCTCTAGTCATTCAATAAATTCTGCCATTTGCCCTACAAAATGTCTCATAGTCATAACTTCCATTTATATAAAAAGCAAAGAATATCAATGGGGGAGTTAGGTGGTTAGGTAGGTAGAGTGTTGAGCTTGGAATGAGGGAAGACTCATCTTCATGAAATCTAATCTGGCCTCAGATACTAGCTAGATGACCCTGGGCAAGTCACTTAATCCTGTTTACCTCCTTTTACTCACCCATAAAATGAGCTGGAAAAGGCAATGGCAAACCACTTCAGTGTCTCTGCTAAGAAAATCCTAAATAGGGTCATGAAGAGTCAGATATGACAGAACAATTAACAACAAAGAATATCCACAGAACATTTTTTAGAAAATGAAACAACTTCCAGTAGCTCCTTATTACCTACCATGAGAAATCTGAGGTACTCTTTCCGTCCTTAGGGTTTTGCACAGTCTATCTTTTCTCTACCTTTTCAGACTTTAATCACCCATTACTCCCTTGTACTCCCATGAGATCAGCCTTCTTATTGTCCTCCCAACATCTCATTGTCACCTTCATGTCCTTGTTTTTGTTGCTTGAATCTCTTGGATGCCTTCTCTCCTTCCTCTCTGCTCTCACAAATCCTCTTTGTTCTTCAAGGGTCAGGTTAACTCCTATCTCTCTAAGTAAGCTTGCTACCTCCACCTTCCCATTGATTCCCTCTCTTTGGGAATTTCTCTAGCTTTTATAGTCTTTATCCCACAGTTTAATGATGTTCTCTCTAGTGTTCTTTGCTAGTTTTTTGATGTTGTACACTGTGTAACTCTAACTAGAGTGTAAGCTCCTTGGAGGCATGCTTCTTCTACTATCTATATCCCCACAACAGCAAGCATAGGGATGGACATTTGTTGTTATTCAGTCTTTTTCAGTTGTGTCCAACCTTCATGACCTCATTCGAGATTTTCTTGGGAGAGATACTGGACTGGTTTGCCATTTCCTTTTCCAGCTCAATTTACAGATGAGAAAACTGAGGCAAACAGGGTTAAGTGACTTACCTAGGGTGGCATAGCCAGGAAGTATCTGAGACCAGATTTGAACTCAGAATGATGAGCCTTCCTGACTCCAGGCCTGTCTGTCCATCCCTCTATCCATTGTGAAGGACGTACATCCTTTGGCTAGCTGATAGAGAATTACTCTCCAACTAGCACCCCAGGTTTTAATTTGGATGAACTAATGTCCAATGTCTGTAGGCTGTCTGGGGACAGACTATGCTAAGATCACGTTAGTTTGAGTGCAATGCTCTGCACATAGTAGATGCTTAAGAATTTCTGTTGAATGAATCTTGTATGAATGATTGAAATTTTTTAAAAGTTAGCAAGACATTGGCCACAGTCCCCCTGATTTTATGAAATATTGGAGTCACATGCCTGCTCTGTGCTGATGCCCAATTCTTCTACCTATTTTCTTCTGGTTTATTCTCTTCAAAGACACAAGAACCAGTTAGCTCATCAGCCACAAAAGCTTGGCTCCAAGGCCTTGGAGACAGAGGACAAAAGTGAGCCTTTCGCGTGATAATCCACCTCAGATTTAATAGGCTAACTGTTTGCAGGTGTGTGGTTTTAGGCTCCCTATTACTTGTCTCCCCAACCAAGAGCCCAAACACATCCAAGCTGCACTTCCCAAGCTGCTGCAGAGAAGCTGAGCTCTGAGGCCCAGAACACAAAAGAAACTGCTGTCTTGGTAAGAGATCTGAGACCTCCATCTTCCAACTCACTACCCCACACCCAGGCTGCCAGCTTGGCACATGCTATACCATTTTCTTCCCTTCACGCATTTGCCTGTTCCTCAGTTGTATTTCCCAAGTGCCCGTACCCTTCCTTTGCTCTTAATTATATTCTGATTTGTACTACAGAGACTTTATGAACTATCTCTGCCTGATTGCATTGGAGCTATTTTTTTAACTTTGTTTTTTGTTTTTTTTTCAATTATATGTACATTTATATATTATATTATTTATATTTTATATACTTTCTTATATTTTTATCCTTTTTATTTTCTTATTTAAAATTTTTTATTGTTTATTTTTTGGGGGGGGGGGCATTGCCTTTTGCACAATAGGCTAATGAAAAGAGCAATGGGTTGAGTGTCCAAGAACCTGTTTTTGAATCCCAGCTCTGGAACTTCCTATTTGACCTTGGGCAAGTTGTTCATCTCTCTAGGCCTCAGTTTCTTCATCTGTAAAATGAAAAAGTTGACCAGACAATCTTCAGGTTCCCTTCTAGTTCTCAAACCCAATAACATTCATCATCCATTATAATCAGGTCTTATTATAATATCATAAAACTTCACGGGAAAATCATTTGGCTAATTGAGAACCAGATCATATAATTAATAATAGTCCAAGCTAATAAAATGCATACTTTGATATGAAATCAGATGCTTTATTTATGTATTTATTTATTTTTAAACCCTTAACATCCATCTTAGAATCAATACTGTGAATTGGTTCCAAGACAAAAGAGCAGTAAGGGCTAGGCAATGGAGGTTAATGATTTGCCCAGGGTCACACAGCTGGGAGGTCTCTGAGCTGAGATTTGAACTCAGGACCTCTAGGCCTGGCTCTCAATCCACTAAACCACTTCTATGAGATAATTTAGGTAACGTGCTTAAAAACTTTAAAGCTCTATAATAAATGCCAGGCATTCTTGTATCATATTATTTACTATGTGGGCATAAACAACCTTTCTAGGGAACTAGCTGCTGCCTAGAATGTTGTTTTGCCTAATATGATGTTTTGTGTTTTATGTATATTTGTGTTTTATATTATATATTTAATATTTGTGTTATATATGTATATATACATATGTGTGTATATATACAATATTAAATTAAATAATAAATCGATGTAAATATATATAATAAATAAACATATAAGCAAATATATATATATATATACATATATATAAATTAAAGCTTTACCTTCCTTCTTAGAACCAATAATGTGAATTGGTTCCAAGGCAGAAGAGTGGCAAGGGCTAGGTAATGGGAGTTAAATGACTTGTCCAGGGCCACATAGCTAGGAAGTCTCTGAGGCCAGGTTGGAACCTAGGACCTCTTAGCCCTAGGCCTGGCCTTTCAATCCATTGAGCCATCTAGCTGCCCCAGTAGAAAATAATTTAAAGAGGTTTTTGTGGTTTAGCCATGTCTGACTCTTCATGACATCACTTGGGGTTTTCTTTGCAAAGATACTAGAGTACTTTGCCTTTTCCTTCTCCAGCTCCTTTTATAGATGAGGAAACTGAGGCAAACAAGGTTAAGTGACTTGCCCAGGGTCACACAGCTAGTAAGTACCAGAGGCCAGATTGAACTCAGAAAGATGAATCTTCCTCCTCTGGGTCCTCGTTCTTTTCAGTGTGTCACCTAGCTGCCCCATTTTAAGGAGGTGGAGAGCATTGATTTTAATGTGTTAGTCCAAGTAGGATCTCAAATCTTTAGCAAGGAACATTTACCAGTTACCCCTAAGCTGTACTTCAATCAAATGAGTTCTTTCTTTTTCTAATACTCTTACCTTCCATCTTAGTATCATTTCTAAGTCAGGAGAGCAACAAGGACTAGGCAGTGGAGATTAAGTGACTTGCCCAGGGACACATAGCTAGGAAATATCTGAGGCCAGATTTGAATCCAGGTCCCCCTGACTCCATTCCTGGTACCCTATCCACTTATACTATGTCAAATGAATTCTGAGACTCTGCTCTAGACCTCTAAATTTCTGGTCTATGATAACCTCCTCAGGCTTAACCCTCTGCCTTCCTAAATCTTTGTCTGCCAGACACTTCCCTCAAAGCTAGATTTCTGCTCTCTTTGGCCTCTCCTGGCTAAGATTGGTGTATCCAGAGTAGATGGAGAAGACTCCACGAAGAAGTAGGACTAAAGTTGTCTCTTGAAAGCTAGGCAGACTCTGGACAGGTAGAGGGAAGTCTTTGGCCTTTGTTCTCTTGATTTCACCCAAGAATTCAGAATTGACCGATGAGACTACTGAATTTCAGGGATCATGGGATCATAGATCTAGAGCTGGAAAGGACCTTAGAGGCCATCTTGTTCAATCTCCCCTCTCCCCCTGCCTCCTCTGAGTTCTTTTTATAAAAGAGGAAACAGATGTTCCTAATAGTTAAGTGACATACCCAAGGTCACACAGATAGTAAGTGGTGGAGGCTGGAGTAAAATTCAGGTCTTACAACTCCAAGTTCAATACTCTTTCTCTTATTCCATATTATCTCTTGGAGTCTGGGACGTAAGAACATCCCAAACGACATAAGAACATCAACTCTTCTTACAGGCAATGAGCTATTTGCTCTTAGCTTTGCTTCATACTAACTGTTGCCCATGGCCATCCTTGGGTTCATGGGTTCTGATCATGGGGGCAGGAGGACAGTCAGAAGCTTTCAGGAGAAATAAGTCTCAGAATGAGGCAGAGAAAGAGATGGCAGGACTGTCTCACCATTCCACTCGTTGTTTATATGGGGAATGCTGTCACTTTTAAAAGTTCAAGCTGATGTAGTTGTTCAATGGTTTTGTGGTCGCGTCTGAGTCTTTGTGCCCCCATTTTGGATTTTTCTTGTCGAAGATAATAGAGTGGTTTGCCATTTTCTTCTCTAGCTTATTTGACGGATGAGGAAACTGAGGCAAACAGGATTAAGTGACTTGCCCAGGATCACACAGCTAGTAAGTATCCGAGGATGGATTGAACTTCGGAGAAGGAGTCTTCCTGGCTCCTGCCTGGCACTCTGTCCGTGGTGCCACCTAGCTGCCCCTAGCAATATAATACTTGAATAATTGACGATGCCTTATACTCCCCAAATAAAGAGGTGTCAGGACCGTAGGCATTAGAACTAGAAGGGACGTTAGAAATCATTAGTTCAATCTCTCCCCCTTCCCAGTTTTATAAATGGGGAAAGTGGATCCCAAGAAGCTTACGTCATTGGCCAAGGTCACATAAGGAGTGAGTGATAGAGCTGAGCTTTGAACCTAAGCCTCGAATCCAGGATCTTCCACCCCAGACCTTCTTTTCTTGCCTCTCCCATCATAAAACCTCCCGATGTGAGGGACCCCGTCTTCTCCTTTTGCACCTAAAATCGGGCTGGGCTCATCTTCACACGGCTCCGTTTCTCTATTCTGGTAGTTGTGGGGTGCATGGATGGGGCTCTCTGGGTTGAGATGAAGCCATCGCCCTTCTCTCAAAGCGTTGAGTCAGATACCTAAAAGATGGTAGCAAAACTGGTCCAATGGCGTAGGAGGGCAGGTTGCCGAGGCTACAGCGAGCTTGTCTTCTGGGAACTTCTCTCAGCCCCCTCCCCCCCAACCCCCAGACTTTCTGGACGCCGGCTCCCAGGCCGTTACTGTCGCCTAGCTCAAAGTGGGTTCTGAGGGCATTGGAGGGAGGCCAGCTGTTCCAGTGGAGAGGGAAGGGAGAAGCGGATGAGCCTCTTCCCAGAGCCCAGCAGCTTCGCGGTGGCGCCTCCTCTTCCCATCCTGGGAGCCTGCTGTGTGAACGCAGCTGCACGCCAGGGAAGGTGAGGCAGATGCTCCCCAGTGGCGGTGACAGCTGGTGGTAGGAGCCCGCGGGGGGGGGGGGGGGGGGGGCGGGGGCCGGGGAGGGCTAAGCTAACACCTGCACCAAGGAGCTTGCCAGTCCACTTCAGAGCCGGGAGACTGCCAGCAAGAAGAAAGCGATTTCCTACAGGGGCTGGAGAGAGGGAGCGGGGCCAGAATCACACAGTGTACTCTTCAGCATCTTCCACAGAAGCTTTGTGACCCAGTGGGGGAGGGGTGTTATCAGGGACCCACCGTCAGGTCCCGGCCTCGGCGCCATTAGAACGGCGGTCTACAGTCCAGACGGAGGAGTGAGGGCTTCCCGAGGCCCCACCTGCCTCCCTGGGGGTTCTAGGAGCACCTTGCTTTCTGAATTTCTCACCTGGGGATGCTCTGAAAAATCTTTTCCCCAAATACTCTGCTGACAATTTGGCTTCACCCTTATTTCCAAATATTTCCTTCCTGTACCGCCAATCCCAGTTCTGCTTTGTACCCATCTTGCTTGGCTTAAGAGAGTAACTAGCTTAGGTTCAGCATACATTGAATTTATGTCAGACTCTCTATTTCATGGGGCGGCTAGGTAGCTCAGTGGATAGAGTGTCTCCTTGGAGTCAAGAGGCCCTGACTTCAAATTTGACCTCAAGACACTTACTACTAACTATGTGACCCTGGCTAAGTCACTTAACCTTCTTTGTCTCCATTCCCCACCTCTGTAAAATGAGTTGTAGAAGGAACTGGCAAACCACTCCAGTATCTGCCAAGAAAACTCTAAGTGGGAGTCATGAAGAGTCAGAAACAATTGAAAATGCATATACCAGTTGCTTATTAAATGACTGTTCTTGTTAAATCATCACAGGGAATTTCTAAGTGGGAAGGGAATTTTTCTTCACTGTGATGATTTTCAGGGCGAGGACAATAGCAAGGTTTTGCTCCATTTTTGTTTTCAATTAACAAGCATGTCTTTTATCTTTCTTCTATCTTGCTTTTCCAGGTCAGAGTATGGGGGTAAAGAGAAAAAAATTTTTGTGACATAGGCACATAGTCAAGCAAAAGAAATCCCCGCCTTGGCCATATTCAAAAATGTGGGTCTTTTTCTGTATACTCTTGTTCCTCCTTAGCCAAAGTTTTGCTTTTGATGGTTTCAGTTACCCTATTTGGAAAGGTTTTATGCTGGGGGGATGTGATGGGGAAGGGGGGTGGGGGTCAGGAGCAGGGAGAGGAAGCCCAGTAATATGCAGTAAAGTTAACATGGCTGTTAAAAATTAAAATGAGAACTACTTGGGGTTTCAGGGATCCACTGAGGGGTCTTGCAAGGTGTCCCCTGTGCATAAGCAGAGTGTGTGTGTGAGGGGACAAGAGAGACTACTGAACAATACTATATAATTGGGAGATATAGTATGTTCAGGAAAGATGAACACCTCATTTTTTCAGGGCTGTTCTCCAACTTTGGTATCCACCTGCCCCCAGTTCTCACCTGTGGCACCAAGAAGCTGTAGCATGCACAGCAGCCACATTCTAGCAAAGCGTCCTAGCAGGCTGGCTAAATCAGGTCGAGGGTAACCGATAGCCCACAAATGCACCTATAAGTTAGAGGGGTGTTTACCCTGGGCATGTGAAGACTCTCCCCAAACCTCCAGCAAAACGGGGGTTTCAACAGCCATGAAGGCAGCTGAAACAGGCACTGTGAGTGCTTTGGGTAGACTAGACATTGAAGAAGCCAAGGTCATCCACCACATTCTGAGCCATTGCCAGTTATCCAGACTTTTGTCTTGCCCCTGGACTTTCATAATTGTGGAAGAGAGAGTGAGCCTGATGACTCCAAACAGCTCAGCCTCACTTAAATCCACTTTTTGCAAGAGTTAAAAGACATAACTCACCCATAAAATAAAGTACAATGTACATTACTATTCCTTAATATATTATTTAATGTTGGCAATGTCTTTGCATGTGCTTAATTTATCAATTAAACTTTATCCTACATGTACGTACAAGAAAAATCACATTCTATGTGGGGTTAGCAGATATTCACTTCTATTTGCAGTTTAGCCATCCACACTAGGTCTTGGAGTGTATCCTACTGTATTTTGTATTACCTTTATCAGAGGTAGGGAGTATTCTTCATCAGTCTTTTGGAGTCATGACTGGTCATTGATTTCTTGCACTTCAACCCCCTATATAAGGACACTTTGATACAGCTCCTTTCTGACTTCCTCTGAATGTCACAGCTTCTTAGGTCTGGAAAGGGCCTCAAAAGGTCCTTCAGTCCATCCCTCTCCTTGCAGGTAGACATAGCTTCGGTGAGGAAGAAGAAGGGCTAGAATCTCTCTGTCCATTTTTTTCTGGCTCAGAGAAGTGAGAAATGGACTATTCTTTGTTCACTTCTCAAATTCCATGAAATGGCCTGAATCATCTCTCTCTCTCTCTCTCTTTCTCTTTCTCTCTCTCTCTCTCTCCCTTTGAAGTGTCTGAGTTCCCCTTCCAAAAGTCTGAGCTCAAAGAATAAACTCAGATTTGCTGAAGATTTTGGCCTCCTCATTGTTTAGCCAGAACCCTAAGAAACAAATATTGGCTCTTGCCTTCCCAAACAATTGTCCCAGAGCTGGGAGGAAGCATACACATGGTTGGCAGTCCTAGGCTATGTGAAGAGCCGAGGGGTGACCAGCCCAGGGAAATCTTCCAAAGCTCCGCTCTTTCTTTTAGACTGTACAGGAGGCCATCTCTGAATGAGGACAGAGTTTGCTGGTGCACTCAGGTTTCAGCTAGGAGGAATGGTATGCCCTGGGCCCCAGGGAAGAACATGTGCAGAATACATTTGGAAGGGCTGCATGACACAATTATCCTTCACTCCTTGGAAACACAGACAGAGGATGACAGAGCTGCACTGGGGCTGCCTGGCAGCCAGCACGTCCAGGAACTGCTTAGAGCACAGTCAGTCAATCATTAAACATTTGAGTGCCTACTATGTGCCAGGAACTGTGGTAAGTGCATACAGGACAAGACTTGGGAATGTGTAGAACTGTGCTAGTGACTATTTGCCATATCCCTGAAACTATAGGCAGCCTATAGTCCCTAGGCAGATACCCTAAAATGCCTTTTGGGGTATTCCTTTGATGTGGTGTTATAAAAGGACTCAATTTCATTTCTCTCCCCTTTGGCCCATTCGTTCCCCTATTTCACCAAAATTTAAAGCTGGAAGAGCCTTGGTTTATCCAATCGAACCTCTACTTGAATCAAGGAATCTCCTCCTCAGCTCTTCTAAGTGACCATCCAGCTTTCACTTGAAAAGTTTCAGAGCTGGAGAACTCATTATCTTATTCAGTAGCAGACTTGGGTATTACCAGTAGTTAGAGAATCTTTTCTAATATTGGGAGGGGGAAGGCAATAAACATTTATATAGCACCTATTCTATACTAGGCACAGTGCTAAATATTATCCCATTTGATTCTTATAACATTCTCATTACAAAGTAGATGCTATTATTGTCCCCATTTTATAGTTGAGGAAACTGAGGCACAGATTAAAAGATTTGCCTTGGGTCACACAGCTAATAAGTTTCTAAGGCCAGATTTGAACTTTAATCCTCCTTACTCCTTACTCCAGGTCCAGCACTTCTACTCTGCCACCAGTTGCCTCTTGAGTTGAGTGGAATATTGAATACTGGCCTCAACTCAGTGTGACACTGAATTAAATATATGGCTGAATACATGACCTCTAGCTTTCTGAAGAGAGGAAGACTTGAAGATGCCCACAGTTGGGATTTCCTTAGACGATGGCTTTAGGGTGCCATCTCAAGGCTCCAAAGTGGAGACCACTGGTACAAAGCTTCATTTCATTTGGAAGCACAGAAATGGCTCTAGCCACAGCATTCTTTTTATGACCCTTAGCAGTGTTTCCCTGAAAAGAATCAAGTAAAGAGTTTCTTTATTTTCAAAGAACTTGAAAGGACTGTCTTGAGTTCTTTGATACTTGGCAATTTAAGAACAGCTCAGCTCAGTTTCAAGTCATATGGACTAAAGTACCCCCTTTCTAGAGAACTCTACTTGGTCTGAAATCTATTTCCATGGGCACCTCAGAGAGTAGCCAGAATATAATCAGGCCCCAATGAATCCTGGGGTAGATGAAAGAGAACTGGACCTGGACTCAACAGGACCCAGGTTCAAATCTGGCCTCAGACATGTACTAGCTGAGTGACCCTGGTGCAAGTCACCTAACCTTTACTTGCCTTGATCCACTGGAGAAGGTCATGACAAACCACTCCACAATTTTCTTTGCCAAGAAAAACTTGTGGATAGTACTGGCATATTATGGTCCACAGGGTCACAAAGAGTTGGACGCAACCGAACAACGATGAACCCTAGAAGAGGTCTAGCATTTTGTGGTATCCCAAGGATGGGGAAGCCAGAAGTAGGTGCAGGCATTAATGGGGTGCATTGGGTAGGGCACTTCCTGAGGAAAGTGGGGAATCAGTAGAGAAGGAATCACCTTCCCAGCAGGTCTCTGATGAAAACAGCAGGAATGAATTTCAGAGACTGGGGCAAGGGAGCCCCTGAGTATCTGGGTTCAAAAGAGGAACTCAAGACACAAAACACCTCTTCTCCAGGAGATATAGCAGGATTCTGGAGCCAGGAAAAATCAGTTTCTCTCCTGGAACTGGGAGGAAGGAGACAGTGGCACCTCCCTAGAAGGCGTCACTATGATCCAGCCACAATAATTTCCAGGACCTAATGATGGGCAGCTCCCTACAACTTGAGGGCCTTCTTTGTTGGGGACAAAGAACCCTGGGGCATTTCATTCATATAATTTAGAAGTATTACCACATTAATTTTTTCCATAGTTTGTACTATAATTTTTTTTATTTTTATGTTTTATTGCCATAATTATGTTTATGAAATTCAATTAAAGAAAAACATTTACTGTCTTGCCTAATTTTCTTCTATGGGTATTATTATTATTCATTTCATGATGATTACTGAAAATAATTTTCACCAGCGAAGACAGGGCTATCAAAAAAATGGTACACTTTGGGTATCAAATAACAATAGTTTAAAAATTGTCATCTGAAATTTGGACCCAGGATTCCTGACCCCAGTCCAATATTCTTTCCATTATTAATACACATTGTGTTTTATGACTTTGATCCTTTCTCGTACCTTTATATACATCCAGGTAATTGTGAGAGGGTCTCCGTTGTGTTAGATTGAAGGTACTGGACTGTAATAGGACTAATAAAAGTCAGAGGTTGGAAAACAGGAAAAAATACCATCACTGAGCCTTTTTCCATTACCCACTTGCCTTCCAAGGAAGGAAAACATCACTGGCCAAAGATGGCAGTAACCCAAAGGAACCAAACAAAGTCCTATGGAGCAATCGTAATTGCTGAGCTCAGTGGCCTAGATCAGAAGGACTCTTGTAACTCGTTTGTTCCCTTATAAGTCATCTATGTTCTGGTCTTGGCTTTGGAGCCCAACAGGAGATGCAATAAGTGCCTGGCCACGTAGGGCCCTCAGACAATGATATCACCAGTAGTGGGATTTTTAGTAATTAGCAGTTTCTCTGACTAGTTGGCTATACACGTGCTAGTGGTTGAAAACCTTGATTTTGGTTTCATAGCTCAGTACTCATGGTGTCGTAGAGAGAAGACTAGATTTCTGGTTTAAGGACCTGGGTTTGACTCTCAGCTCTGCCATTATTATTGCAGATAATATGGGCAAGTCACTTTGCAGTATCTGGTCCTCAGAGGAATATTTCAGGATCTTCATCCACAAAATGAGGGGATAGGACTAAGCCCTTTCCCAGCTATAAATCTCAGGTCCTATTAGCCTTATGACCTGGGGGGTCTTCTTGCATTTCTACTCATTTTTGAGAATATGTTTTTCAAAAAACTCTCATTAATTTTTCTAAAGGTGAATTAATGGTTTCTCAGCTGGATTTATTCCACACTATTTAAATAGATAGTGCAAAGTTCTCTGAAAACAGTCAGAAAACTTTCATTTGAATTGTCACTCTAACACTTAGTATATAATCTTGATTACACCTCTTTGGGCAAGTCACTTAACCCTGTTTGCCTTGGTTTCCTCACCTAAAAAATGATTTGGAGAAATAAATGGCAAAACACTCCAGTATTTTTTGCCAAGAAAATCCCAAATGGGATCACAAAGTCAGACGCAATGGAAATGACTGAACCACCAAGACAACAACAACAAAACTCCTTTCTGAAACTCAGTTTCTTTTTCTGTTAGGAAAGGGATAATAAATTTTGTTCTGCTTGCTTCCCAGGGTTCTTGTAAAGAAAGTGCTTTGTAGTCTCTATAGTGCCATATCAATGTGGTCTACGATGATGACGGTGATACTGTAATCCTGAGTCATCCCAAATAAATAAAATTGATAGATAATAAAGTATGGCTTATATTTCCTAAAATCTTTACCGAAAGTGGGTTGTTTTTAGTTTGTTTTTTTAATGTCTTCCTCTTAAGTCTCAGGGAAAGTTTTTTTGACTTGCTTATTGCTACAGCCTTTGAATTTAGATTATCTTGTAGCCGTTACACTGGAGTGGAACCTAAATGGTTTAGGGAGCTTGGTGAGGACAATGTGCAGCAAACTGGAATTAAAATGACAGTCTGGGTCCCATTATCCCTGACCCAGAGGTTGGCAACCAAAAGAAGTTAATTTAAAAAAACACCCATAATAAAAATGGAGAATGCTTGTAATGAGGCTGCGAGCGCGCGCTCTGCCCGTGGGACTTGTCAGTCACACAGAACAAAGGGCAGGAGCATTTTTGGATTTTATAAAAATGACATTCCCAGATAGAGCTGCTTTCTGCCAGTAGGAAGGCAGATGCGCAGTGAACCAGATCCCTCTAACACATCTGCTGCTGTAACTCTCTCTTAGATGTCTCACTGTCAATCAAAGAGACAGATGGAGAATGGGATGATGGCGGGGCACCTATCCGGGGGACATCTTGTTCGCATTAGACCTGCTGAGAATATGGGAGGTAGGAGCAGGGCGAGGGGGGCAGGAGCCTGAAGAGGGGGAGGGACACCGAAGCCATTTCTTTCTCAACTCCCAGTTCTACAAGAAAATAAAGCTTTCCCAGGCCATGTTTCTCAACAGCAAAAGTAGAGGTAGCTGGACGTGCACAAAGGGAGCTGCGTTCTTTCATGACTCTGAATGTCCATCAAACATCCTGGGTCTGTGAAATCCCAAAGGCTGCTCGAGGAACACATCCTGGGAAGGCTGATCGTGACTTGGGCTGGTCCAGGGTACGAATCTCCCAGGCTAAGCTCAGATTTTGAATGCCAGGAGAAAGCTGGCTTCAGGAAAGAGGAAAGACCACACCAGGTTACAAATGGACGGTTGTGCTACGGCTTCCAAGCGATAGAGAAATAAATACTCATCCGCTGAGCGAAGTAAGGAAGATGCTTGAATCTTTATTTTGGTGTCGTCCGTCGATCCACTCTCTCCTGCTCTCGTTCTCAGCCCTGGCTTTATTACGATGACAAAAACAGGAGAAAAAATTCTTCTCATTCACAGAATCACAAAATTGGAAGAGATTTCTGGCTCTAAGAAGCTGTATGTTGCACTGACACTGATATGCTGAATACTTAGGGAAACCGTTTATCATAAACTAAGCTTTGGGCATGCATGGGAATATACTCTCCATCCAAACCATAACGAAAATAGAGCATAAGCTTATGCTATCTGCCTAGCTAAACACTGGGGGCAGAATATAAAGTTCACATAAGACAGGGGGTTTTGCCCTCATGGAATCTGTAGGCTGGTAGGGAAATGAGGCACAAATACAGGCAGAACAGGACCAGAGAGAAGGGCAAAGCAAAAGGTCCTGGGAATCCTGAGGGTGCAAAAAGTCATTCCAGATCGGGGGTAATCAAGGAAGGCTTCATGCAAGAGAGAATTGTAGCTGAACTTAAAAGGATGGTGAATAGGCAGAAAGGCATAGGAAGGTTATTCCAAGATTCCAGGGGTAAGAAATAAATATTATGAGTAAATAAATGGAGGAGGGAAAGAAGAGGAAATATTTGAGAGATACTAGTCAGATCTGGCTGAAGCATACGGTATAGGGCCCATGGTGGCCTGTCTAAGTAAGCCTATGCCAGATCATGGAGGACACTGAATGCCGAGCAAACAAATTGGGACTTCCATTTAGAAATGGAGAGGCACTGGAGGTTTTTGGACAGAAGAGACATGTGCCCTTGGAAGAAAAGTCTGGCTATGTATAAAGGACTGATCGGAGCGAGGAGGACATGGAGGCATAAACACTTTTTTAGAAGGTGATTGCGATGGTCCATGAGGCGGTAACGAGGGCTTGTTTGAGGGTAGTGACAGAGGGAAGAGAGAGGAGTGGGCAGACGCAAGATCTATGACAGAGGCAGAATCGACAGGACAGAGACAATAGCAGTGTGTGAGAGATGAGATGGAAAAGCAAGAATCAAAGAACCTCACAGTTATAAATATGAAAGATTGGATGAATGGTGGTATTAGTGACAGAAACAGAGAGGTCGGATGGGGAAGGGTGGCTGCTTCTTTTACAGTTATTTTATCTTGTTTTTTTTTTTTTCTTTTTTAAACCCTTACCTTCTGTCTGAGAATCGGCACTAAATATCAGTTCTAAAGCAGAAGAGTGGTCATGGGCTAGGCAACTGGGCTCAAGTGACTTGCCCAGGGTCACACTGCTAGAAAGTATCTGAGTCCAGATTTGAACTCAGGTTCTCCCAACTCCAGGAGGCTAGGCTCTCTATCCATTGAGCCACTCTAGTTGCCTATACAGTTATTTTAACAGCTTGCCTTCAGTCCCATTTCTTATAATACGGTCCTTTCAAGGCTTTTAAAGACCATTCCCTCATATCAATCTTGTGCACGTTGAGCTTGAGGTCCACATCGATGGTTGAGCTAGTGATACACTTTAGGAAACTGGAGATGTGCCATTGGAGCTCAAAACAGAGGGCAGGGCAGGAGATCTAGATTTTGGCGTTGTTTTTAGAGTGAATGGAACCACCAAAGGAGAAGTTGCTGGAACTCCACAAGGAAAGCATTTGTCTTGCTTCATTTCTGACCTCGCATCCCATGGGGCTGTTTTGCTTTGGTGAGAGGTCCAAGGCATCACAGAGGACCAGCCTTTTAAAAGCAAATTGGAATCATTTGGTCTGCCTTGTCTAGGTCATCCTTTGGACCATCATCTCTTTTTTTCCCCATCCTATTAATAACTTCTAAGCAACTTAAGGTCAAAAGGGTCAGGGAGAAGCTGGATAGTAAGTCTGATTTGATGTTTCCTCAGAGCTAATTACATCTTTTTCTCATTTCAAGTCTGTTTTTCCTTCACTATAATCTTATCTTCTATATCCCCACTTCCTCTCCTTGCCACCTTCCCTTTCTCCCTCAAATAATTTTTTTAAGTTCTTATAACAAGTATATACATAGTCAAACCTAACACATCCCCACATTGACTGCCTGAAAAAACACACGACCCTGGATTCTTGAAGTCAATTCCAACAAAGAACCCAGGTTCAGCCAAAGAACCTGCTGGTCCGCCACTTACCTACTATGTGACCTGAGGGGAGTTGCTTAACCTCTCTGATTCTTGGTCTCTTCATTTGTAAAATAAGAGGATTAAAGATGAACTCTGAGGTCTCTTCAATAGTTAAAACCTATGATTCTAGTAAGTTGGAAAGGCTTTGAGAGTAGACTCAGAGATGACTAATAGCTCTGTCATTCAAGGATCAGTTTACTGAAAGGATGAGAAGCAGATCATTGTAAGGTTGTCTGTTTAGTCATTGTTCAGTTGTTTCTCACTCTTGGGGTTTTCTTGGCAAAGATACTGGAGTGGTTTGCCACTTCCTTCTCCAGATCATTTTATAGATGAGAAAACGGAGGCAAACAGGGTTAAGTGACTTGCCCAGGGTCATACAGCTAGTAAATATCTGAGGCAGGATTTGAACTCAGGAAGAGGAGACTTCCTGACTCCATGCCCAGCAGTTTATCCTCAGAGTCACCTAGCCGCCCTTATATACAAGATTAACTACCAGGTGCCATTTTTGTCGGTGCAAGAAGTGTCCCCGATGATTGATTCTTCAGAGCTGGGGAACTTAAGCTAAGTTCATTCTTCTTTCATTGAGCCATTAGTTTAATTCCAACAGGACAACTGCCTAATGAATTTGTGTGATTTATCATTAGAGTGTGAGGTTCAGCTCCTGCAGAAGGGCCCTTTGCTTGGACCTCTCCTTTGTTATCACATCACCCTCCTTTAAGCTACAGATCTTTGTGTATTTGCCCATCCCTCCGTTAGAGTGTGGGCAATCTGAGAGCAGACCCTGTTTTGTGTTTCTTGGAGACCCCAGAGCCAAGCACACGGTATCCTGTAGATACCACTTCACAGATTTGTCAAATTGAGTCCTTTGGGGTTTTTCCCCTAACCCTTACCTTCATTCTGAGAATCAATACTAAGGTTGATTCCAAGGCAGAAGAGCTATAAGGGCTGGGCAATTGGAGTTAAGTGACTTGCCCAGGGTCACACAGTCAGGAAGTATCTGAGATCGTATTCAAACCCAGGTCCTCCTGACCTCAAACTTGCCTCTCAATCCATTAAGCCACCTGGTTGCCCCAGAATCCTTTGTTTTTAAAAAGCATATTTTCTGACTACCTTGCATTGTTCCTTGGAAACTCTCCCCAGGAATCATCACTATTTCTGCCTCTGCAATATAGGTTCAATGTTTAGTCATTTACAAAGTTCATCATGCACTCTACCTCATATCATTCTTAGGCCAGCCCTTGGATGTAGGCAGTGCAAATATTTTCATATCCATTTTGCAAAGGAGGCTGTGAGGCCGATGGAACTTGCTGGAGGCTGGAGGATTTCAGCTCACAGAAGAGTGATTCAGGAGGTCTTGATAACTGCCGAAATGGCTCCTTTGTGTGCAGGGGAGGTGGGGGTGTAGGCTTTGCCCAAAACCAAACTGGAAATAGGTCGACTAGTTCTGAGGCATGTTGGCCTGGCCCACCCCACTCTAAATGAGCTGTCATATTTTGCCAAGAAATCGGTGGTGGGAACTATAAAGTCCACAGACACTGGGCACGGGAACAGGAGGAAGAGGGTTGAGGAGTTTCTGGGGCTAAGCTAGGGATGGAAGGAGAGGAGCAGCAGAGGAGTTCTTGCACCAAACCAAGGGGTCCCATAATCTCTTACACCAAGCCAAGGAGTCCCTGGTTCAAGCCAGATATTTTTGGAACGTAAACTAGGGAGCAATGAGGCATGCCATGATGTAGAAGAACAAACCTGATCTTTCCCTTTCACTGGAGCTGTGCATCGTGGGGACTGTGTAAGTCTTGGGGAAGAAAGCTAACTTTCCAGCAATCTAGAAGTTCTTCCCTTCTTGAGGAAACTTCAACTTTTGGGTGATGTTATAAGTATGGAGTCAGGAAACCATCTTCCTGAGTTCAAATCTGGCCTCAGACATTTATTCACTGTGTGGCCCTGAGCAAGTCACTTAACCGTGTTTTCCTCAGTTTCCTCAACTGTAAAATGAGCCAGAGAAGGAAATGGCAAACCATTTCAGGATCTTTGCCAAGAAAATTCCAAATGGGATTACATAGACTCAGACACAATTGAACATGACTGGATAACCACAAATAAATATGAAGTAGATGCAGAACCCCGGAGAAATAAGAAAAAAAAGAAGAAAAGCTTTCTTGATTATTATTTGGTATGAGTTGTTTTTAGAAATATCCTTTGTTGTGTGTGATAAACTTCTTCTATGATCCATGTTTATTCACTTGTTATTAGAGAATTTGATGAGATCTAGAAATGAGCCAAACTCAGATGTACGGGCATGAGTCAAAGTGATTTGGGACAGACGCCACCATAACCGAACCAAGTCCATATGGAATATGGGTCTGAATATTTGATGATGATAATAATAAATCACATTTCTACCGTGTTGTAAGGTTTACAGGGCAAGAACCTCCCCTGCTCCCAATAATACAGAATGACACACACAAAGAAAATTTTAAAAAAGCAAGCCTCTCCAGTTTCCTGAGATGTTAAGCAGTGAATTCCCTCCCCACCGAGAGCGTTCCAGCTCTCTGTTCTCATGTAACTTGGTCATTCCCTCGGTCATAGGAGAGGGTCTCTATTACTTCCCTTGACGGTCTAAAAACGAAACAAGGAGAGGGAAGGAAACTTTCTGTGTCCTCTCCAATTGAAGGGAAGAGAGATGAGTATTTTTGAAAAGCCTCTGCCCCGAGCCTCCGAGAATGATCGCTGTTTGTCTGGATTGCTTCCGTTTCCCTACTAGACATGGCCCGCCACTGGCTCTTTCTCTCCCCTCTTCCCAGCCAGTGGGGACTGAGGGCGGCCCAGAGCTCAGCACTGCACAGCTGCGAGACGTCTTCCTTCAGGACCCTCTGTGCACTTCAGAGGATAATGGCTTTTGCAGAAGAAGTAAAGTCTGTTTCTCCAAAAAGAAACACCCTGTAGGAGAGCAAAGCAAAGGGGAGAGAATAAACGATGAGAATGAGAAAGAAGGGTCAAACTGGGCAGGCAGAAAAAAGAGGATTTGAGAAAGAAAAGGAGAAGAAAATTAGCGAAGCGGAAAGAGAAGTAAAGAGGATAAGGGCAGGAGTGGAGGAGGTGGGAAGGAAAAATGGAGGAAGGTCAAGGCATCAGCTTTCTGTATTGGAAGTGAAAGGCCTAGAACTTCCTGGAAGGTTATTCTCTATCATATAATGGGATGCTGAATATTCTTTTTTTCCTACAAATAAATTCCATAAAACTTAGAAGTTTAAACATTTCTTATCAGTTACTTCTACCTGGTAGAATCCAGAAATTAGGAACCTCTGCGGCACTTCTTTTTCTCCATCTCCCAGGAATACAATTATGGTTTATAATTTTCCTCATTGTAGGATGACTTATTTGATCTTTTTAAAAGGAAAACATATCTTCCAATTACTTAACGTGTTTCCTCTAATTGATCTTTTTTTCCTGGAAACCAATCCCTATTTTCTAGAAAGAAAAAAAAGTGATTTGCTTTGGTTTTATTTAAATTTTCACTGGTTTCTGTAAAAATCTCCTCTCTTCTGGCCTTTCTGCCTCAACTCATGGGATGGGGCAGGGGGAGGAGGAGGAGGAGGAGTGTATGTTGAGATCATGTCTGTTCTATTTTCTCAGGACAGTCTGGATGTTTAAATCTGGAGAGTCTCTAGAACGAAGTCGACTTGCTGCTGGCCTGGGTCCTCTGCAGGCTTGGGGCCTCCCCCCACAGAGCACTTCCTCTCTGGGCACTGTTCCCCCCGTGGTCCTGCCAGCATCTCTGATGCTGGCCCTGGGACGGCTCCCCTAGGGAGCCCAGGATTTGGCTTTCATGTTTTCCCACTCCACTCTCCACCCTCACTGAGCCGGCTCTCGTGGATGTAGCCAGCAGTCTGTCCATCTCTTCTTAGCATTCATCCCTGATCTGCCATGGGGTGGCAGCACCATTCAGTCGAGTTCCAAGGAATGCCTGATATGGCACCAAACTCAAGAGGCTCTTGAATGTGCCCAATTTCCCCCCTAGTTCTTCATGTTTGGCTTAGGACTATGATAAAATAACAAAAGCTCCTATTTCTCTGGTGCTTTATAGGTTCTTTCTTTTTTAAGGTTGGTAATGAGTTTGAGTCCTGACTGATATTAACTAGTATTATTAATTCCATTTTGTAGGAGAGGAAAGAAATTCGGAGAGGGCAAGCCGCTTGCCTGGTCGCACACACAAGATTTGCCAGTTCTGGAAGTCGGTGATGGCTGAACCTAGGACTTCTTCGAATGCCGTGTCCACTTCTGCCTTGTGGAATCATCTCATCTTTTCTTTGTTCTTACACGGGAGGTCCAGAATTCTCGGTCAAATCCTAGGTATCCCAAAGACCCAATACCCACGGATTCGAGTCCAAAGAACCACGCAGCTGGCTTGGGGAGAAAAATCACAATGGGTGTCATGATTGGTGCAATCAAGGGAGGCAACACCGCTGATACTCGGATGCCAAAGGAAGCCTAAGTCAAAACACAATTAACTAGTGTTGTTGGTTTGAATTAAGGCTGCCAAAGTCAAGGGTTCAAGTACTTTCAAAGTACTCCCTTTCTCATTTGAAATTCTGAGGCCCAGAAAGTCTAAAGGACTTTCCCAGAATCACAAGTAAATGATAGGAAATCTAAAAAATAAGTAAATGATAGGGCTGGGAATAGGGCACAATGTACAGGAGAGGTCCGTGGGGGACAAAACCCTGCTTTCTTTGGTCTGTGAGTGTTTATTTTGCGACACGTTAAATCGAATCCTACGTTCTCCAGAGGGGGCTTAAATCCCTGGAGTGCCACATGTTAGGAATAGAATGGAAAAGCAGGAGTGAACTCAGAGGATGGCAAGCCAGTTAGTGAGAAAGGGGTAGGCTTTCTTTCTTTCTTCTTTGTTTCTTTCTTTTTCCTTCCCTCTCTCCTTCCCTCCCTCCCTTCCTTCCTCTTTCCTTGTTTCTTTCTTTTTCTTTGTTTCTTCTTCCTTCCTTCCTTCCTTCCTTCCTTCCTTCCTTCCTTCCTTCCTTCCTTCCTTCCTTCCTCCTTCCATCTTAGAATCAATAATATGTATTGGTTCTAAGGCAGAATAGCCTTAAGGGCTAAGCAATAGGGTTAAGAGACTTGCCAGGCAGTATCTGAGATCAGATTTGTACCCAGGACTTATTATCTTCAGGCATGACTCTATCCAGGGAGCCACTTAACTACTAATAGGATTATGTATTTTTTAAAAGCATAAAATTAAATATGTAGTAGTATAAAGTTAACCAAATTTATTGAAATTATGTTATGGGGGCAGCTGGACTGCTCAGTGGATTGAGAGCCAGGCTCAGAGATGTGAGGTGCTAGATTCAAATCTAACCTCAGATACTTTCTAGTTGTGTGACACTGGGCAAGTCATTAACCCCCATTGCCTAGCCCTAACTGCTCTTCTACCTTGGAATGAATACTTCTATCCATTTTTAAAAATAAAGTATTTCTTTTTTTATTTTAAAAATAATGAATGTTTATTTTTTTTTCAGATTACATGTCAATACAATTGTTAAATATTTGCTCTCTGACATTTTACAATCCATATTCTCTCTTTCTCTATTCCTTCCCTTTCCCCTCCCCAAGAAGGCAGGCAACATGATATAGGTTATACCTATATTACTGTACAACATATATCTTCATAGTTGTCACGTTGTGAAAGAAGAAACATATTGCCTACACTAGAGAAGAGTTCATGGAGAAAATAAGGAAGTTTGTTTCCATTTGCATTTAGACTTTGTTCTTTCTATTGTGGTAGATATCCTTTTTTTCAAGAGTCTCTTAGAGTTGTCTTGTAACCTTGTCTTATTGATAATAATTAAGTCATTCACAGTTGATCATCACGCGTTATTATTGTTACTGTGCACATTTTCCTGGTTCTGTGCATTTCATTTGCACCATTTCATATGTCTTTCCAGGTTATTTTGTGGTCATTTTGTTTGACACAATAGTGTTCCATTACAATCATATGCCACAAGTTGTTCAGCCATTCCCCAATTGATGGATATCCCTTCAGTTTCCAGTTCTTGGTCACAAAAAGAGCTTCTATAAATATTTTTGTACAGGTAGGTCCTTTCTCTCTATCTTTGATCTCTTTGGGATACACATCAAGTAGAAGTATTGCTGAGTCAAGGGGTACGCACAGTTCTATGACCCTTTGGGCATGGCTCCAGATTGCTCTTCAGAATGGTTGTATCAGTTCACAGCTCCACCAGCAGTGTTAATGTCCCGATTTTTCCATATTCCCTCCAATACTTATCATTTTCCTTTTTTTGTTGTGTTAGCCAGTCTGATGAGTGTGAGGTGGTTCCTCAGTGTTTAATTTACATTTCTCTAATCACTAGTGATTTGGAGCATTTTTTCACATGATAAAAGATAGTTTTAATTTCCTCATCTGAAAATTGCCTCTTCATAGCCTTTGACCATTTGTCAGTTGGGAAATGTTTCATATTCTCGTAAACTTGATTTAGTTCTTTATATGTTTGAGAAATGAAACTCTTGCCAGAGAGACTTACTATAAATATTTTTTCTCAGTTTTGTTGTAAAATAGATTTCTATACCTAACTAAGAGTGGATTTCATTCTCACTTTGTGCCAGTTCCAATGAGAAGAGGGTTTAAGTATTGCTTTTAAGCATATTCCCTGTTCTTGGTCTATATATTCTCCTATTCTTTGCCCTAATAGTGTTAAAGTTCTTAAGTATAGTCAGTACCTTAAATATCCCAAATACTTTTAAGTATCATAGATATCTTAAGCATCTTAGTTATCACCTTATTAGTAATTAATTTAACCCAATTGTTTCCATTAATTATCTAAAATACCTCATACCATAAGTATCTTAAATATTCTAGCTATCACTTTCCCACACGAGAAATATAACCAGTTTAAACCCATTGTTTCTCTTGATTATTTTAAGTATATTAAGAACTTCAAGTATCTCTTGTATTATGGAAACCATAAGTATTCTAGTTACTACTTTTCCATGCAAGAATATGATTAGTTTAAACCCACTTATTCCCTCAAGTTTTTTCTGTTTACCTTTTATGCTTCTTTTGAGTGTCGAATTGATCATCAGATTTTCTTTTTAGCTCTGACCTTTTCATCAGGAATGCCTGGAATTCCTCTATTTTATTAAATATCCATTTGTTTCCCCTGGAGTATTTGCCTTTCAGAATATCATATTCCATGCCTTCTGATCCTTTAATTTAAAAGCTGCTAGATCTTGTGTAATCCTCCTTGTGGTTCCAAAATATCTGAAATTTTTTAGCTGCCTGTAGTATTTTCTTTTTGACTTGGGAATTCTGGAATTTGACTATAATAGTCCTGGGATTTTTAAATTTGGGATTTCTTTCGGGAGGTGATCAGTGGATTCTTTTAATTTCTAATTTATCCTCTTATTCAAGAACATCAGGGCAGTCTTCCCAGGCAATTTCTTTTAACATGGTGTCCTGGTTTTTCTTGATCATGACCTTTCAGGCAGTCTATTAATTTCTAGATTATCTCTCCTGGATCTATTTTCCAGGTTAGTTGTTTTTCCAGTGAGAAATTTCGTATTTTCTTCTATTTTTTCACTTTTTTGAATTTATTTTATTGTTTCCTGCTATCTCTTTAAGTCATTAGCTTCCATTTTTCAATTCTAATTTTTAGTGAGCCATTTTCTTTTCTGAGGTTTTATACTTCCTTTTTTAGTGAGTTATTTTCTGTTTAAGATTTTGTATTTCCTTTTTTTAGGAAGCTGTTTTCTTCATTAAGTTTTTGTTCTAAGCTGTTGATTTTTCAATCATTTTATTTTCTAATTTTTCTTCTAAGTTTCTTATTAATTGCTTTTCTTCGGAAATTTGCTTTTTTGGAAGCTCTTCAAAGGGTTCTTTTTGCACTTGATATTCTTTTACATTTTCTTTTGAGTAGTCACACTTTTTCATTTTTACATTGCGTTATTTTTGTTATCTCTCTTTTTGAAATAGTTTTTCTAGGGTCAGGCTTTTTCTCTGCCTTTGGTCATTTGGGGACTATTTGTTTTCCCCTTGACTTTGTCTATATGCTGAAGTTTAGTTCTATTCCTGGGGAGTGGAGGGAGTACTGTCTTGGGCTTATACAGTGCATGGAATCAGCTCAGCTCTCTTGGTCTCAGACTGAGCAATCTACAGAGGTGGGCTAGTTGGTTTGCTTTGTGGAGGTTTGCAGTTGTTCAGTTCAGCTGGTTTGAATTGGGTTCTGCCTAATCCCACCAAAGCTTGACCTTGTTGTGCTGCTTTGTTTCCACTGCCTCTTGTTTTGTATTGTGTTGATTTTTACTCTTACCCTATGGAGGCTGGACCAACCCGATTGTTCTCTTTCCCCTGCTGCTTACACTGTACGGAGTTTGAGTTCCTTTCAGGCTTTTTTAGAGCTTTCTCCATGTACCCCAGTGAGATGAATCCTCCTTGCAGTCTCTCCCTGCTGTTCTGGGCCAGAGCACTGCTTTGCTTCTTCTTCTGTTGGTTTTGCTGCTCCAGTATTCATTTTGAGGTGCTTTTGTTCCTCTGTGGTTGTTTGAAGAGTGGCTGGTAACCTTCAAGTGTTTCTTACTTCCACCATCTTGGCCTGATTTCTTCAGTCTACTTGTATCAGTTCCAAGATAGTAGGTAAAGGTTTAAAAAAAAACTCAACTGTCTCAATAAGTGACAAAATTACCCTGGGCGACACTGTCCCTAGAGCTGGTGGGAGTGGGGTGGCTAGGATTTGCTCCTCCATATTATCAGCATCTTCTGTCTGTACAACTTTCATCACCAGGTGCTTTCAGCAGGTGCTGCTCATAGAGACTGGGTTCAGGGAGTCCAAATGCAGGAGGCTATAGCAATTGGCTAGGTGAAAGACAGGAAGGTATGACCTAGAGTGCTTTTATGAGTAGAGAGAAAGTTACAGATGTGGGGATGTTGAGGAAATAAAATTGGCACAACTTGGCAACTGCATAGAGAGGAAATGGGTGAATGAGCCTGAAGGGTTAGGGATGGCTCCTTCATTGCAAAACTAGGTGACTTAAGAATAGTTCCCTTTGACAATAGAAAAGAATTTAGGAAGAAGGGTGGATTTAGGAAAAAGCTTAATGAATCTCATTTTGGATATGTTGAGTTTGAAATATCTCTAGGATGCTTAGGTGGAGATAGATACCTTGCAGCGTATTGAGAATATGTAACTGGAGTCCAATGGAGGGGTGAGACTGGATATGTAGATTTGGGAATCATCTACACTGAGATGATGATTGAATCCATGGAAACTGATGAGATCATTAAAAGAGAAGCTATAAAAGAGAAAGAAGACAATACCCAGGACTGAATTCTTGTGACTATCCATGATGAAAGAGTGGGACAAGGAGCAAAGGTGACTAAGATATATGAGTTAGAAGAGTAAGTAAAGAACAACACCAAAGCAATGTTATGAAAACCCCAGGGGGAAGGAGAATCAGGAAGATTGGGGCTGGTATCAAAGGTTAGAAAAAGCTCAAGAAAAGCCATGGGATATAGCAAGAAAGAGATGATCAGTGATCTTGACAAGAATAGTTTCAGTTGACTGGTAGAGAAGGAAATCACTAGACTTCAAGTTGAGCTGAGGAAAAGATGGGATGTAAAAAAGTGGATACAACCACTGAGACAGATGTTTCCCCCTCTATATTAGCTATGAAGGGGAGAAGGAATTCATGATGATAACTTGAGAAGATGGTATGGTCAAGTAAAGGTTTTTTAAGGATAGATGTGATCTGAAGATAGAGGAATCAGATGATCCAGAAGCAGTGAGGGTGGAGGATGCAGAGGAGGTTATGGTCAGATAGTGGAATTTCAGAGCTATGGGTCACAGATGATGACAAAATCAAAAGTACAACTGTATTTGACTGTAGAGCATCATGAGTCAGAGAGGCTGATAACCTGGGAAGCAGGGAGTTTGAGGTGAATGTCAACATTTAAGTTGAAGTTCCTAAGTATAGCAGCAGGGTTTGGGATACAAGTTAGGTTTGAAACTCCTTCAGAAAAGACAATAACTTGGGTAGGGGAAAGTAGAAAACAGCCAAAGGGATCTAGCGGTGTGATGTATCAGGATGGAGTAAACCCTAAAGGAGAAAAGTTTGTTGAGTAAAAGGCCTGGAAGTGGCAATGAGGAGCATGCCTGTTTCCTCTCCTTGTCTGGTCTCATGCATGAGAACAGGTTTATTTAGTATTGGAGACAGTGACCAGGAATGTAGTATCTTCTGATAGAGAACTACTATGTAGCAAAATCAGGATCTGAACTCAGGAATTATATAAAATCTTAGAAGAAAATGTATGTTTTGTAATCTATAATGTAAAGTTTAAATTCTTTTGAGAATAACTTCAGGATAAGGATCTTGCCATCTCCCCAAAATCCAGACGACGAACTTGTTTTGGTGAAGACACTATGAAGATGTCTGAAAAGCCTTCACTGTACCATGAAGACCAAACTTTGAACTTTGGGGTGCAGTTGATTGAACTATGGGGAGTTGAAATTGAGTTGTATGTATTGTTTTAAATTGTACACTGTTGTGCCAGTGGGGGACAGCCCCCCAAATTGGTTTTTTGTCAATGCGTCTAATTTTAACCATTTGTTCATCTATTTCTTTTATCCCCAAAATTCCTGAAAAATTTAGAAGTTGTCTATTTCTACAGGTCCAGCGAAGAAAAAAGGACTAACCTTTTTTTTTTGCCGGACCTCATGGGGAATTGTAAAAAGTGGATTTGGGAAATGTATAAAACTACATTTCCCGTGATCCAACATGGTCCAACTGATTTCCGTCTCCGCAGGGGAGAGCTTAAATCTCGTGGGTTAGGAGGGAGTGGTCTCTTTTGCGAGTAGGCGCTTCCAGGAAACAGGAGACAGAATGGAGGCGGCGGCAGTTTTGAATGCTTACAAGCGCGTGGTCTAAATGATTTTATCTATCAACATGGCTTTAATTAAAATACTAATTTATATATTTATACCAGCCTTTATCATTTTTCATATTTATACTCCAAATTCATTAATTTTCCCACCACATCATGGTTTTTATTCACTCTAGGACTTCCTCACTTTCTTGCACTGATCATGGGTGAACTCATCAATATTTGGCCACTCATTAATTGTTTAGGGAATAAAAATGTACCCATACCTCATCCTGTATGATTTTTCTTCATGTCATTCTAGGAATCCTTCATAAAAGATCTACCCAATGGACTTGAGGACTTGAACCCAGGACCTCCCAACTTTAAGCTTGTCTCTCAATCTACTGAGCCACCTAGCTGCTCCCTCTATAAGGTCTTTATGAGAATTGTCTACACACGTATAGAAGGCCTCCTTGATGATTATAAGAGAAAGGAACAAGTGAGTTTTTGTAGGCAATTTTCTAGAGCAGACCTCATCTTCAGTCATACCACATCTTGCCCTGTATGTGTGTGTGTGTGTGTGTGTGTGTGTGTGTGTGTGTGTGTGATAATTATGATAAAGCACTTGACTCAACAGAGCAAAATGTTGGCTTTCTCCAAAAAGGT
Organism: Gracilinanus agilis; assembly: GCF_016433145.1. Classification (NCBI taxonomy): domain Eukaryota; kingdom Metazoa; phylum Chordata; class Mammalia; order Didelphimorphia; family Didelphidae; genus Gracilinanus; species Gracilinanus agilis. Next base: position 139,721,192 of record NC_058130.1, on the reverse strand, counting down.
TTCCAACACGTTCTGGACTGTTTTCTGTTATGCTGTCTGACAGTGGCACTGGAGGGTTCCAGTCCTCACTTGAAGGAAGTGGGATGAGGATGCCTTAGGAGAAGAACCAATCATGCTTCCCTGGTTGCTTAAACCGAATGAATTGTGATTGAAAAGACAAACAAAGGAACCCCAATGGCTTATGTATGGAATAGTTGACTGCCAAGTGGAAACCTCAGCTGCCCCATCTATAAAATGAGGCTAATGATAGCACCGGACAGGATAGTTGTAAGAATCAAATAAGAAAATATTTGTGAAGTGGTTTGCAAACCTTAAAGTTCTGTTTACATGTTAACTGTAAGCGAGCTATGATACATGGAAGTGTTGAATTTGGAGCAGGGAAGGTAGCTTCAACCTAACAGTGTAGAAATGCTCCCTATTTTGTTCATTCTCCACTCCCCATCTTTCTACCTCTAAGCAGGCTACTAATAAAATCCAGGTTAAATCAATAAGAAAGGAGAAGCCCAATGAGGTCACTCTGGCTGGGCCAGGACTCTGGGCATGCCAAATTTATTTAACTTGATGAGGTTGGAGTCAGACTTGTTGACTCCGATGACTTTTTAAAAAACCCCTGTTTGTTCCACACAAATACTCAAGTCTTCCTAGGAACCCCAAACCCCCATGTCTCTGGAAGCCCCTACTGGCGGCCAGGCTGTCCCTCTGAGACAAAGGCTTCTTACATCATCTCTGCCAACACAGGAAGTGAGGCGGGCTCCCCTGCACAGGGTTTTATTTGACCCCACCTTGGGCTGCTCCTGTGCCAGGCACCAGAATGATTTCGCTATGCCCACAACCTAAGCAGTTTCATCAAGTCCTGAGGTCAGGAGACTTCTTGGAGCTGTCAGAATGCTTGGTGAGAATTGGACTTAATTTTTCTAGGCCTGTGCCAGCCAAGGAAAACAAGCTAGCTATTGGGGGAGACTGGATGGTGTAAGGAAAATTAGCCAACACTACCCTGAAGCCTGTTGAGGCATGGCAACTGTTTCAGAGAGCATACCTATTGGAGCGTAGGTGCTTCCTGGACTCACCTACCAGGCAGGATTGAGGGGATTGGGGCACAATATCCTTATAGGATCACATAATTTAGGAAAGAAAAGGATCTTAGAGATCATTTAGCCTAGTCCTCCAGTTTTACAGATGAGGAAACTGAGGCCCAGAGAGAGAAGTGATTTATCTGAGTTCTCGCAGGTCATAAATACCAAAGCTAGGAATTTCAAATGAATCTTTGGTTGTTTTATGTTTTCTCCACCTCACAATAGTTCTTCCTTCTGTTTCCCAACATCTCTCAGGACAGGGAGAAAGATGAAGGGTTTTGTCTAGCCCCCTCTCCCAAAGAGATTTCTTTTACTATTTGACTGTGTTGGTTATGTTATCTTGAAGACTCTCATTCAGTTGTCTTGTATTCAGTGGAATAGAGCTGTTGCAAAAAATCTGAAACCATAGCTCCGCTCTAGTCATATTCCTTACAGTTGGATCTATATCTTACAGTCTTACAAAGGAGTGACAAAGAGCAAAGGGAAACTGGAACTCCAGGAGATGGAATTTTTTTGAGGGCAGAAGTTCTAGTTGTGGATATGGAGATAACTCCCAAAACAAGTTCCATACTCAAAAGCTGTTAATATGAAGCTTTCAACTGAGATTTTTAAGCTAGGGTCTCTGCATTCATTTTCAAAAATATTTTTATAGTTGTATGTCAATATCATTGGATTCCTTTGTAAGGGTATAGATTGTATGTTAGGTATTTTGAAATATTCTTCTGAGGAGAGGGTCTTGAGGCTTTGCCAGAGGACTACCAAAGAGACCATGGCACATATGTTAGCTTCAGACAAAGGAAAAACATTTCAGAAATCACTCTACGGATCTGACATGTTCATGTAGATTTTGAAGGGTCCGGATACTTGGAATTTCATATCTTGTCAGAGCCAACCTTGTTGAATTTGAAAGCCATCTGAAGCAAGAGTTGAGCTTATTTATTGATTCTCTTGTAATGAAAAATAATCTTCTAGCTAAGGAATAAATACAATGAATCTGTGAATTCATTGATATAAAAGTCTTCCCTCCAAAGATGCAGATTACGACTCATTCATGTTTGTAGTCTCTTGATTCTTATCCATGCCTTCTCATAAATTCTCCATGGTGGTCTACCCAATATAATGAAGGTCTTCTTCATATTTTCCTTTTTTAAATTAAATTAAATTAAATTTTATCTATCTATCTATCTATCTATCTATCTACTCTTTCCTTCCATCTTAGAAGCAATACTATGTATTGGTTCCAAGGCAGAAGAGCAGTAAAGACTAGGTAATAGGGGTTAAGTGACTTGCCCAGGGACACACAGCTAAGAAATGTCTGAGGCCAGATTTGAACCTAAGACCTCCCATCTCTACGCCTCTCAATCCACTGAGCCACCCAGCTGCCCCCTAACTTTATTTTTTTAATTAGGGAAAACCTGTCTTTTCTCTCCACACCCGAATCCTCACCCTTCCCACTGAGAAACAGAGAACCTCTGTTAAAACATTTATAGTCAAACAAAACAAATTTCAGCCCTGGCTGTGTACAGAGAATATCTCTATCTCTATCTCTGTAAATGGGGCACTCTGAGTCTCTCACTTCTGTATCAAATGGTAGGTAACATGTCTCCTCATAAGTCCTCTGGGGTCACAATGATCAGAGTTCCTAAGTCTTTCAAAGTTGTTTGTCTGTACAATATTGTTATTCTATAAATTGTTCTCTCGGTTATGGTTACTTCACTCTGCCATAGTTCATGTAAGTTTTCCTGGCTTCTCTGAGACCATTCCCTTCCTGACTTCTTAGAGTACAATAGCTTTCCACCATAACCATATAACGGATCTTGTTCAGCGGTTCCCCAATTGACGTACCCTCCCTCTAATCTTTTGCTACCATATCATAGATCTATTGATATTTTTGTATACTTTGAGTTTGTTTTGCCCAGAACTAATCTCTTAATCTATTCTATTAGATCTCTAATATAATCTAGTCTTCTTCCCCTTTAGGCCTCCCTCTCCATGCTGCCCTTTTCCTCTGGCTTTCCCATTGAGTGAAATGTCCCCAGCTGTGTGAGAGTGTATTCTTCTCCCCTCTGACTCGTGCAGAGGCAACTAGGGCGCCGTTGGCAGCCATTGCCCACCTTGCTTCTGGTTTGTATAGACTTTTATTTATTTACTCGTTATGTAAGATCATTTTCCCATCCTTACCTTCTCTTTTCCTTCAGCGTAGTCTTTTTCTCCTTTTCCATTCTCAAAGCCACCAGCTTTAGCCACTATCAGGCAACTAGAAAGCTCTACTAGTTCAGTGACACAACTGCAGGCTCTCCTACGGTCTGGGATTCCTCCTCTTTGTTACTCTGCCGTAGGCTTAAGGCTGGAATGGAGACTCTGCTCTGTTCCTGGGGTCCGAGCAACAAAGCTGCTTCTTCTGAATTTGATCCATGCTCAATACCCAGCCTTGGGCCCAAACTGTTCTTCACACTAGAATATCATCCCAAGGTCCGTGTCTTCTCAGTCTGCTCTGGATTTGTGACCTAGAACTAGGTAGTGAGCATTTTAAAATGCACTAACCCTGAGAGAGGACCTCTCCCAGGATCCTCCACCCTAACTTCCTCAGACACCCCCCTCTTCCTTTGTGGGTGGTCGTGCCTTTTTTGGAGAACCCAGGAGAGCCTTGGTCCCTTTGGAGATCTACTCCTAGCTTTTTCCCTTACCTAATTTTTCCTAACTTAAATAAACCCGGCTATTCTATCCCTAAAGTTGTAGCCTGATTTATTGAGCTCTGAAGGGCTGGGGTCAATTTTCCCACCGGAGCTGGGGGCTGCTGGCTCAGCTACTTTCCTCCTATTCCCTTTCCCTTCCTTCTCCTCCTACCTTCCTTCCTCCCTTCACCCACTCCCAGTAGTGAGCAGCAGAGCTGCCATTGGGCATCTCTACTTGCCCCTACACAAGATCAGCCCCCTTCCCTACCCTGTTCATGCTCATGAGTCTTTTCTTTTGCAGGTGCATAGCCTCATCCTAGCCAGGAATGTTCTACAAGGCGATTTCTGGCCAGATCCCATAGATCTTTCTGTTTGTCTCCCTTTGATGACCTGGGCTGGAAAAAGTAACTCTGTGGTTTTCTTGTTTTTTCTTGGATTTCCTGATCAGGACTTGGTCTGGTGCATTTTCTAGATCTATAGGGTGGAGTGATAGAGCTCAGCTGTCTCTCTTTTGGCTATACTTCTATCTTGGCTCATTCCCTTCCTCATGTTCTTTTGATACTGATATCAGTGGAATATGCAGGTTATGTACCGGTTGCTCCTCACTCCATCTACATAACAAGGGCCATCTTTTTTTCCTTCCAATCATATATTTCTTTGGTTACATTATACCACTTTTCCTATGTAATTTATCATTTGCAATGAGCTAAAGCCAGTTCACATCCTCCTTTTCATTTTGTTTGATTTCAACCTTACAAAATCTCTGGAAAAATATTGGTGTTAAAAAGGTTGGCCTTTGTTTCAAGAAGTTTGGGTTCCTTAAAAACACTGGACCATTTCCTGAAAGCTACCTAGCCCATTCTCTTCTACTTTTCAATTCCATTTTCATTGTTTATCTGACCTAGGCCAATGATGGGCAACCTTTTGAGCTTGGTGTGTCAAAATTCGCCAAAAAAACAAGTATAACTCGGGTAGTGTGTCACCAAATCCAGTCATCTTTTCACAAACATTCTCCTTGACTTCTCTGTAGCCTTTGACATTGTTAACATTCTCTCCTTCCTAATACTCTCTTCCCTCTAGGTTTTGGGATACCACTCTATCCTTTGATCTATCTGACCAATCCTTCTCTGTCATCTTTGTTGGATTTTCATCCAGATCATACCCTCTGTGTGCCTGTGTCTGTCAGAATTCCCTCTTCTCCTTCTATACTATTTTATTTGGTGATCTTATCAGTTGTCATGGCTTCAATTACCATCTTTATGTTGATGATTCTCAAATCTACCTCTCCTGTCCTAATCTCTCTACTGATCTCCAAACTTGCAACTTAAATTGCCTTTCTGGTGTCTCAATTCGGATGTCCAGTAGATCTCTCAAACTCAATATGCCTCAAACAGAGCTCATTATCTTTTCCTCTAAGCCTCTCCTACTCCTACCTTCTCTATTACTGTAGAGAACAATAATCCTTCTAGTCTCTCAAATTCATAACCTAGAAGCCCTCCTGGATTCTTCATTATCTTTCACTCTCCCATATCCAAGCTGTTGCCAAAACCAGGCTATTTCACCTTCATAATATCTCCTGAATATACCCCCTCTCTCCTCTCTCAGGTCTAGGCATTTCCTCTGACTGTCCCTCATGTTTGGAATGCTCTCCCTCCTCCACTCTAACTACTGACCTCCCTGGATTCAGTCCCAATGAAAATCTCATCTCCTAGTGCAAACCTTTCCTAATTCTTAATTCTGGTGTCTTTCCTCTGATAGTTGGTTCCTATTCATCCTGTATATAGCTTGCTTTGTACATATTTCTTCACATGTCTCCCTCACCCTTAGATTGTAAGCCTCATGAGGGCAGTGACTTTCTTTTGCCTCTTTTTTTATACCCAATGCTTACTGCAGTGCCTGGCACATACTTGGCACTTAAATGTTTATTGAATTGAATCTCTTTGAAGTTTAGACTTAATATCAGTACCACTTAGTCAAAGGGTACCTACAGTTTAATAACTTTTTTAGATATAGTTTCAAATTGCTTTCTGGAATATTTGACTAGTTTACAGCTCTAGCAATAGTACATTAAAGTATATTTTCCCATAGTCCCTCTAGCACATGTCATTTTCCTTTTTTGTCAACTTAGTAAATCTGATATATATGAGTTGGTAGCCGAGGGATGTTTTGGTTTTCATATTTCTAGTTATTAATGATATAGAACATTTTTCATATGAATATTTATAGCCTGGACTTTTTTCCTTTGGAAATTTCCTATTCATGTACTTTTACCATTTATCAATTGAAAAATGGCTCTTGTTTTTATAAACTTAACTCAATTCCCTAAATATGTTAGAAATGAGACCTATATCAGAGAAAATTTTTGCAAAGATTTTTCCCAATTTCCTGTTCTCTTCTAATTTTACCTGCATTGTTTTTTTTTTTTTGTGCAAAAACACTGCACTATATCCAAAAATTCCCTTGTCCATAAATTTGAAAAGTAATCTCTCCCATGCTCCCATTTGGTTTTTCTTGGGTAGATATTTAAGGCAAGGTCTTTTGAGACATTAAAAATCTCATTTTGAATATTCTACAATGTTCTTATCATCAGAACATTACTCTTTGAAAACAAGAGCCTTTATAAGTGGAAATCCCTCTCTGAACTACACTCCATTAGACTTCTTCCATGAGAACAGTATGAAATCAAGCATAAAATTAGTTAAAGAGGGTGTTCAAAAACCTAACTCTGGATTACAATCATAGGCATTTATGAAATTTTATCTCATTATTTCTTCCTAAGGCAAATGGCCTAAGTTTAGAAAGGACTAGGTGCATGGGGAAGTAACTCCATTATATTGACTTCTCTCTTTTTTTTTTTAAACCCTTGCCTTCTGTTTTAGAACCAATACTGTGTATTGGTTCCAAGACAGAAGAGTAGTAAAAATTAGGCATAGGAGGTTAAATGTTTTGCCAAGCAAAGGGCTATAAAAGACTGCCTGCCCTTTGATCCAGCCATACCATTGCTGGGTTTGTACCCCAAACAGATCATAGATAAACAGACTTGTACAAAAATATTTATAGCTGCGCTTTTTGTAGTGGCAAAGAACTGGAAAGGGAGGGTATGCCCTTCAATTGGGGAATGGCTGAACAAACTGTGGTATATGCGGGTGATGGAATACTATTGTGCCAAAAGGAATAATAAACTGGAGGAATTCCATGCAAATTGGAGAGACCTCCAGGAAGTGATGCAGAGTGAAAGGAGCAGAGCCAGAAGAACATTGTACACAGAGACTGATATACTATGGTAAAATCAAATGTAATGGGCTCCTGTACCAGCAGCACTGCAATGACACAAGACAGCTCTGAGGGATTTATGGTAAAGATGCTACCCACATTCAGAGGAAGGACTGCAGGAGAGGAAACATATAAGATAAACAATTGCTTGAATGCATGGGCTGAGGCAGACATGAATGGGAAATAGACCCTGAACAAGGACACATGTTACAACCAGTGGAAATGTGTGTTGGCCATGGGTGGGGGGAGAGCGGGGGGTGAAGGGGAAAGTAGGGGCATAAAGTATGTAAACAGATTAAAAACGAATATTAATAAATGTCTAATAAATGTTTTGCCAAGGATCACCCAGTTAGGAAGTATCTGAGGTCAGATTTGAACTCAGGACCTCTCATCTCTAGGCTTGGTGCTCAATTCACTGAGCCAGCTAGCGGCCCTGAACTTCTCTTAAAAGAGTATCACCAAAGAACATTTTTAGCATGTTGTTGCTTATTTACAACTATTAACAGAAAGATGTTTTAAAACTCAGCAAATCAGAAAATTCAGTTAACCTGAGTATACCATTTTTAGTTCATATCAATTAACAAAGGCATTTCTATATATTATTCTCTGAGCAAAATAAGCTAGCTACTTAACAATATGGCACTCAAGGAGTACTATTTTTAATCAGGGATGAAGGTAAAATTTTGGATATCCTTTTGGAATTTCATATCTTGTTTTTATCATTCTTGTATCTAGAATAGCACAGAATTTTAGAGCTGGTTCATTTTATATTTTCTAGCTATGCTCCACCACTCCTTGGATCAAAATACATGGACAAACAAAATAGCGACTTATTGACTCATTACCATTACTGAATATAGCCAGTTGTGAACAAGCTGAAGCAGAAACAGTCCCAGTGGGAGCCAAAGAACTGTGTGTGGGCCCCTTGGCTCTAGCATAAGTCACTATCTTAAAAAAGAAAGAATGTTTCTATTTAACAAAATATATGCCAGGTAGGATCATTGAATTGTAAGTTCTTTGAGGACAGGGACTGCCTTTTGTCTCTTTTTGTATCTCCAGCACATAGTAGGTAACTTGATGTTTATTGATTAATTGATCACAACTGTCATTGTTATTATTTGTTATCTGCTGTCAAGAATATTTAATTTGATTCAGTAGACATTGTGAAATATCTTCTGGGTACAAGGCATAATCTTATGAAGCCAGGCTGACCCTTAATGATCCCTTCCCAAATGTTAGCAAGCACGTTTTCTAATTTTACTTGGTCTATAGTTTATAGAATTTATTTCCCTTTTTATTTTGAATATGGGGATGTTATCTGTATTTCTCTAGCCCTGAGGCACCTCTTCTGGCTCCCACAGTCTTTCCAAAATCACCAACAATTGCATACTATCACTTATATGTCTATTATTTCACTACTTTTAGAGGAGACTTTAAACTACAGAGGGCAAATAAATGCTCTCTTACCTCCTTCTTGCCTGTTTTGGGTTTCTTCTCCCTATTAACCATGCTTGTCTTATCCTTCTCAGTCCAATGATTCTTTCTTTTTTGAAGAAGGCACAACATAGAAGCACAGAAGCAGCTGAAGCTTAAACTTCCTTTTCCACAAACATCAGTTATCCTCATGTTTTATTCCCATTGCTGGGCCTATTTCTTCCTTCCTTCCTTCCTTCCTTCCTTCCTTCCTTCCTTCCTTCCTTCCTTCCTTCCTTCCTTCCTTCCT
>NC_058130.1:139679148-139707536 GCF_016433145.1 Gracilinanus agilis | reverse complement strand
GAGAGAGAGAGAGAGAGAGAGAGAGAGAGAGAGAGAGAGAGAGAGAGAGAGAGAGAGAGAGAGAGAACGAACCAACATGAGTTCAGCTGAGTAGAGATAACAAGACAAATGGATGAAAGGATAGTAGAATTTTCAAATTTTTCTATGGGAGACATTTTCCCTCCTGAATTCTCCACCCAAGTGAAGAAACTCTGATTTCTAACTGGAAATTCTAACCAAAGGCACTATTTTCTCTGGTATGCATAAAAAAAGATTCCATCCAATAAGCATCTGTTCAAGCACCTACTATGATCAGGACCTGTGCTAAGGGTTGATGATATAAAAACAAAAATGACACAGTCTTTGCTCTTGAATCCTTGCCCATTTTCCTGGAAAGTTGGGTCTTTAATTGTCATTTGCCAAGACAACTCCCTGGACAGTATTGGCATGCTATGGTCCACGGGGCCATGAAGAATCAGACATGGCTGAATAACAACATAGACAGAAGGGTCTCTGGGGTCTCTGGGACTAATGGGGAAAGGCTAGATCCCCATCACCTCCAGAGGACCTCGAGGGAGGATTCTTCTGCTGGGTGGCCCCTAGTCCATATCAGAAAGCAAGGAGGGCTCTGGAAGCAAGACATGAGGTCAGCAAGCCGAGGGGAGAGGGAAGGGAGGGGTGGCACTGTGACCTCTAGAGTGGAGGGGAGCCCCGTTATTTGGGCCTGGGGGCTGGGCCTAGGACCTCTCAGGGAGAGGATGTTATGTTTATCAAATATCAAGTGGCCTCAATGTGCCAGTGCTGAGTCGGCGGGTATCACCCTCTTCACATCCAGTCAAACTGAAATCGATGACGGCAGGTTTTCAACTGAAAGCCACAGCGGGCGGAAGAATAAGAAGTCTGAAACAGAGGGATTCATAGTGAAACTCTGGGCTTGTTCGCTCCTAGAATTAAAAACATCTTCAATATTTAGCGAGTTTTTGCTACATAACATGAGCTTTATTTAAGCAAGCCACTGTACATCTCTGGGCTGCAATTTCCTCATCTGTATATTGAGAAAAGTGGCCTTAATGATTTCTGGTTCCTTCCAGCTCTGAAATGTTATGATTTAAATCTAGGGCAACAGGGAATCTTTTTTTAAAATTTCATTTTATTTCATTAAATAGAAATTTGATTCATACATATACCTCTTTAGGAAAACTGCTGTATCAAAAAAAGGTCAGTAAACCTAAATTCTGTGTGACCCCAGAGAAAGTCACTTAGCTTCTCCCTGGCTACCAAGTACCAAGAACCTCAGCTGGATGAGTTGTTAACTTGAATCTTGAAAGGGAGTTTCCACACTGGGAGTTCCCCCAAACAGATAGAATTACAGGTCTGGACAAAACTAAATGCAAAAGCATCACTCGGAACCTAACTAACATGAGCTGAGCTCAGGGACAGCTTAGGTACTGCAGTAGATAGAATGCTGGATCTGGAATCAGGAAGACCTCAAGTCAAATCTGGCATTAGGCCCTTACTAACTGGGTGACCCTGTGCAAGTCACTTAATCTCTGTTTGCCTCAGTTTCCTTATCTGTAAAATGGGGATACTTAATAGCAATTATCTCCCAGAATTGTTGTGGGGATCAAATGAAACATTTTTGAAGCACTTAGCATGCCATTAGCTATAATGTTAGCTGTTATTTATTGTTATAATAATTATTATTTCTGAGATAGATGAAGCAAATTCCAAGGAAAAAAAAATCAGAGACATTTTGTGATACTTTATAGGGAACTCCTGGTGTGTGTGGCCTCCCTTCACTTTGATTCCAAGCCCAGGGATGTTCCCACTACACCACGCTGCTCTAAACATCATTTCCCTTTCCTTAAAAAATAGGGTCCTCTGACCTCATTGGGAGAATTGTCCTGGGAGAATTGGTCCAAGCCTGGAGAAGACTTGGAGGGCCAGGGATGAAACAAATACTGAGTCCAAACAGATACTGCCGTCAAGGGCACATTCCATTTGACTATGCAATTGTTTTCTGGCTGCCAACTAAAACACACATATGAAAAGAAATGGCAGGAGGACACATGTTCTGGAACAATGTTATAAACTTTAAATATTTCATCTGTTTTAAAATATTTCCCCCAATAATAACAATTCATCACCAATTCACATGAAAGATTAACTGACTCTCACATCTCAGCTTTCACAATATTAACATTTTTTCCTCCCCATAAGTTTGGTAACCCAAAATTGCACCTGAAACTGTTTAAACAAGATCATTTTTTTCAACACCCTCTAACTGGGAAACAGATAAGTTGAACGGGGCTCCCTCCTACAAGAGATTTCTGATAGAGCCTGAGAATGAGGAAGGCAAGTCTTTCTGTTTTCTAAGCAAGGAGGCCAGGGGAGCCTTAGCAAGGTTGGGCAGAAGACGGTGGCCACAAATCCCTTTGGAGGACTTCTTTGAAGCCTCCTGGGGCATCTTTAGCTTTGCTGCATCCACCCTTGGCAACCAGGACTCCTTTTTTGGGGGAGAGACTCAATTATCATTTGTATACAGCGTCCACTCCAAACCTGGGGAAAACTAAGATACAGCCAAAGTCCAGTGTTATTAGAGAGCCGTCCCAAGGTGTGGGATAGTGTAACTTGGCACCTATATTAACAATGAAGGCAGGGTTTAATTTATAGATGTGCCTCAACTCTACACTCCCATTCTGAAGCTCCTTACCTTGTGGGGATTGCAGAGGAATTCCCTTTCTCTCCTAATACTACTTTGGGGGATCTTTTGGCTCCCCCCTTCCTTTCTATGTAGAAGTGGCGAATGCCATGGCTCGTCTAGTTCTAGAGGCTGGGCTTGATTCCATTCTGCTGCTTTTCCCTTATCCCCAATGGCTGCTTCCACCCTAGACTCAGTACAGGTCTAACCGGTGCAATGCTGAGCCTCAGTGTCCCCCCCTTCCCCCTCATCTCTAAACCTTTGGTTGCCCAGAAAGCCTGTCTTAATGTTTACTTCTTATCTCTAGTTCCAGAAACTACAAGTAAGAACAGTAATAAAGGTGGACGCTTTGCGCCGCTTGACATACGTGCTTCTAGAATCAATGCTGTGAGGTGGGTGTAACCCAGTTGTATAAATGAGGAAACTGAGGCAAAGTGAGACATTACATGATTTGCTCACAGTTTTATAGATGGTGAATATCAGGGGAGGGATTTGAACCCAGGTCTCACCTGCTTTTGAGTTCAGTTCTCTTTCTACTACCCTATGTTTCCTCTCAAAGATATGGTTCAGAGACACACTGAGTCTAGAGTTCCCTCTGAAATGGGATGAATCTCATTTCAATGCTTCATGCATCCAGAGACCCACTCCCATGCCCTGCCTCTGCCTGTGTTTTTCCCTACAGAAGACTGAAAACAAAGGGAGGCCTAGGAGAGATCCTCTGCTTGCCTCCCACTATTGATTGTGATAAAAATGCTGAGATCTCCAGAGGGATGGGCCTTTGCTGCAGGAGGCTTTTGATTTGTGGTTGGCCTGAGAAAGACAGAACTCTGATCAGAGTCAATGCCGAGAAAAGGAGGTTCTAGGAGAGGAGATGGCCTTTCCTGCCCTTTGCTGGCCAGCTGACCTTTGAGAAATCCCTTATATTCCCAGGGCCTCAGTTTCCTCAGCTTACACCACACAACTTCTGAAATCCTTTCCAAGCCAGATATTCAATGGTTTCATCATGTGTGTATGTCCTCCTTCTCTCCTGCCACGTAGTCATTAAAGGCAGGGCCTTGTTTTAGTTTTGTCACTCTGGTTCCTGGCACACAGCAGTGTCCATGGTTGAACTGCAAGAGCTACTCTCTGGAGCCCCGTGGGTAAAGAAAGGAGGTCCCAGGAGGCTGGAGGAGGCCCAAGCCCTCTGCTCTGCCCTCATGGTCTCAAGCAAATGTTCTTTCTTCCCCTCTAGCTCCACCAGGGGTTCTTGGGCCAGCCAATGGGAAATACCAGCTCGGAGTTAGAAGAATTTTGAATTCTACTTCTTACTAGATAGCGGATGGGGGGCAAAGCAGACAATGGCCCTTCTGCCTGAAGTTCTGATGTCCCACCTGGGCTGAATCATAGGCTCCCTACATATTGCTGCTTACATTGCTGCTTTGTTCAAAGTCCTATAACCGTTTCTCTTCTTTAAAATCACCCTAGACAATATAAAATACTTAGTAATGTGACTACCAAAACAAAAACAGGAATTATACGAACACAACTACGAAACCCTTTCCACACAATTAAAACTAGATCTAAACAAGTGGAAAAACATTGATTGCTCATGGGTAGGACCAGCTAACATAAGAAAAATGACCATTCTACCCAAATTAATTTACTTATTTAGTGCCATACCTATAAAACTACCAAGAAATTTTTTATAGAATTAGAAAAAACTATAACAAAGTTCATTTGGAAAAACAAAAGATCAAGAATATCAAGGGAAATAATGAAAAAAAAACTGTGATGGAAGGTGGCCTAGCAGCACCAGATATTACACTATACTATAAAGCAGCAGTCATCAAAACAATATGGTACTGGCTAAGAGGCAGAAGGGAGGATGAGGGAAATAGACTTGGGGTAAGTGATGTCAGCAAGACAGTCTTGGATAAACCCAAAGAGCCCAACTTTTGGGACAAAAATCCACTACTTGACAAAAACTTCTGGGAAAACTGGAAAACAATATGGGAGAGATTAGGTTTAGATCAACATCTCACACCCTACACCAAGATAAATTCAGAGTGGGTGAATGACTTGAATATAAAGAAGGAAACTATAAGAAAATTAGGCAAACACAGAATAGTATACTTGTCAAGTCTCTGGGAAAGGAAAGATTTTAAAACCAAACAAGAGTTAGAAAAAATTACAAAATGTAAAATAAATAATTTTGATTACATTAAATTAAAAAGGTTTTGAATATACAAAAACAATGCAATTAAAATCAGAAGGGAAACAACAAACTGGGAAAAAATCTTTATAATAAAAACCTCTGACAAAGCTCTAATTACTCAAATATACAAGGAGCTAAATCAATTGTACAAAAAATCAAGCCATTCTCCAGTTGATAAATAGGCAAGGGACATGAATAGGCAATTTTCATATAAAGAAATCAAAACTATCAATAAGCACATGAGAAAGTGTTCTAAATCTCCAATAATTAGAGAAATGCAAATCAAAACAACTCTGAAGTATTATCTCACACCCAGCAGATTGGCTAAAATGACAGCAGAGGAGAGTAATGTTGAAGGGGATGTGGCAAAATTGGGTCATTAATGCATTACTAGTGGAGTTATGAACTGATACAACCATTCTGGATGGCAATTTGGAACTATGCCCAAAGAGCGCTAAAAGACTGCCTGCCCTTTGATCCAGTCATATCATTGCTGGGTTTGTACCCTAAAGAGATCATAGGGAAAAAGACATGTACAAAAATATTTATAGCCGTGCTCTTTGTGGTGGCAAAAAACTGGAAAACAAGGGAATGTCCTTTGATTGGGGAATGACTGAACAAATTGTGGTATCTGTTGGTGATGGAATACTATTGTGCTCAAAGGAATAATAAACTGGAGGAATTCCATGTGAACTGGAATGACCTCCAGGAATTGATGCAGAGTGAAAGGAGCAGAACCAGGAGAACATTATACACAGAGACAGACATACTGTGGAATGATCGAATGTAATGGACTTCTGTACTAGCAGCAATGCAATGACCCAAGACAATTCTGAGGGATTTATGGAAAAGAGCGCTACCCACATTCAGAGGAAGAACTACAGGAGTGGAAACACAGAGGAAAAACAGCTGCTTGAACACATTGGTTGATGCAGACATGATTAGGATGTAGACTCTTAATGACTACCTTAGAACAATTGTCAATGATATGGAAATAGGTCTTGATGAGTGACATAGGAAGAAACCAGTGGAAATGTGCTTCAGCTACTGGGGGTTGGGAGGGTTTCTCTTCTCCTTCTCCTTCTCCTTCTCCTTCTCCTTCTCCTTCTCCTTTTCTTTCTCCTCCTCCTCCTCCTTCTTCTTCTCCTTCTTTTTCCTCCTTCTCCTCCTTCTTCTTCTCCTTTTTCCTCCTTCTCCTCCTTCTTTTTCTCCTTCTTCTTCCTCCTCCTCCTCCTTCTTCTTTTTTCAAACTTCCATCTTAGAATCAATACTGTGTATTGGTTCCAAGGCAGAAGAGTGGCAATGGGGTTAAGTGACTTGTTCACAGTTAGGAAGTATCTGAAGCCATATTTGAACCCAGGAACTCCCATCTCTGGACCCAGTTCTCCATCTACTGATGAAACCATCTAGCTGCCCTTTTAATGGTTTCTTATGGTCTATCCCCATGGGAAATCCATACCTTATAACTGGGTGCCATCTATCATCATTAACTATTTTCTAATGCTATAATAATGTTGTCAGTGATAATGTTATGATGTTATTTTGTTTGATCCTCACAATAACCTTGTGAGGCAGTGATATTATCCCCATTTTACAGATGAGGAAATGGAGGCAAACAAGGAGATTAAGTGATTTGTCCAGGGTCACACATAAGTGTCTGAGGCAAGAGTCCAGAGTCAGGTCTTCCTAAGCTCTATGCTCTATCCGGAGCCCCCTCACTGCCTCGCTCTGCCTTTGGCTGCAATGCCTTCTCCCTTCCTGTCTTTTAAAGGGCACCTTCTCTGGGAGTCTTCCTCCCTGACCTCTCATAGAAAACGCTTCCTCCTCTTTCATGTTTCATGTATCATTCTGCTTCTACTTCTATGATATATTCCTATGCATTACACATATTATATAATACATATTGATGTAGATGCACATAGCTTATTTATATATATTTGTTTGTGTGTATCTGTATGTATGCGTCTCACCAAGAGGGTTACTCTACATTTTCCTTCCAACTGCTTCCTTCGAACTGATTATTCTCCACAGGAAAGCCTCCAGGGAAGGCCTGAGAACTTGGCATTAAGCAAAGCTACTACACACAGGCTGACTTTGTGAATGGGCTTGGTTGGGTGGCTATTGGTAGTTTGAGTTTTGCTTCTACAAATGATAATCCTGATATTATCTGATGCACAAAATCAAGAAAAATCAACAAGACTTCCCTATGTTTGCTTAGACTATGCTGTAAATGTAGAATTTTTTTTTTAACTGTTCAGTTGTAGAAATTTTACCTCTCTTTTAAAGCTCACTTCTAGGAAGCCTTCTTTTCTCAAACCACAGTTATTAATGACCTTTTCCCTCTAGGACTGAGCAAAGTTCTGTGTTCTCCTTTCTTTAACATTTTCACCTTCTGTTATTTGTTTCAGTGGTACTTTCTCCTAATAGAGTATAAGCTCCTTGAAGGCAGAGACTTCATCATCTTTTTATTCTTGCCCACTGGCCCAATACATTGCTAAATACAAAATAAATGCTCCATAAATGTTTGCTGGTCTGAAGAGACTAAGTGGAAAGTATAGATCTTTAGGTGGACAAACAGCACTGTACCGATAATAGGAGCAGGCCATTAGCTTGGATAGGTCACAGCTGCCCCATGGTGCTAGGGGGCTCTGAGAGACCTAATGAATCTCAGGTGGTTTTAACTCACCCAGGTTCACCAGAGGAGCAGACTCCTCACCTGCTCCAAATGACCGGATCCTGTGCTTAACCAGATGACTCTAGAAACCTTTACACATGGGCTCTGCCTCCTTGTTGACCCTTACCATATGGCTTCTTCTTGAAGCCAAGGATTCTCAGACCAGGGAGGGAGCAGACTGAATGATAGCCATGCGTCTCCCGGGGGAAGATCACTAGGAAATACAAATGATAAATAATTTTGAGTAATTTAGCAAAGTGCTGCCGCAAAGATGAAACGTGGCTTCAAACAACAGGCCTCATGGCCTTGGTGATTCATTCCCTCCCATTTTAGGAGAAGATGTAAGATTTCCTGGCTGCACCCTGGGCAAGGCTGGGTTATCTGGATAATGGTATTATCTAATGAAATGCAGGGTGGGTGTGCAAGTAGTGGCTGATTGTGGGTTATTCTGGTAACTCTAGCCCTGGAATTCAAAACCAAAAGCATGCCACAGGGGAACCCCTAGTGTTATTTCAACTCTGGCTGCTGATTTGGGAGTACAGGGGCAGCCTAAAGGCTAAGGAAAAGGGTTGGGACTTGAACATGAGCGCCAGGGGCAGAAAAATACCATCTGCATAAGGCAAGCTGTTCCCTGGGTGTTGGGGCACACACACTCCATCATTCCTGCCCCGTCAGCTCCATGAAATCATGTGGTCACTGGGAAAGAAAGCTCTAAGAATAATAAGCACCATTTCTTCAATCAATATCCCCCAATTCATGCTGCCAGATGCCCAGTAGCAGCTGTGCCACTGAACTTTTGAGATTCTCTCATATATCAGACTATTATGACGTCTTCCAACTGTACGTGTTAAAAATTAGCAGCAATATTCGAGTTGTTACGATTGGAGCCTAAATCTCTCAGACAGCTGTAATTAGTTCCAGAGGGCGCAGCTGTCTCCTGCTAACAGCTGAGAGCTTTTTGGAGGGAAAAAACAGGAACCGTGTTTTCTGTCAGAATTAATGGTTGACAGGGTGACAGGGGAGGGGTATAAGCCAAAACATGGACTTTCTTTCTTCTTCTCTTTCTCTGACTTTCTAGATTTCCTACTCAATTGTAATTCAAAGGCTTGAGATCACTAGAAAGCAACAGTTCATTAAAGAAGCAAATGTGAGAAAGGAGTCTTCTCTATGGCTCTGTGGTCAAGGAAGATCCCAGTTCAGGCTGGTCTAAGAAGCATGGAGGTTTGATGGGCCATAAAAATACAGCCCACACCCCTACTGTCTCTTTTCTTCCTTTCATGGGTATCTAAGATGAAGAGCTATGACGATTTAATTTCCTTACATTTGATGAGAGGCTTAGAGATGAAGTCCATTCCTACCCTCTAGGAATGTCTTTGAAGTTCCATCAGTAACTCATTGAAAACCAGAATATGTGGAGGTGTCCTGCTTCTGTAAACAGCCCTGCATAGCCAGGTGGTACAATAATCTTTCCTCTATAGCAGCAACAGCAGCAGCAGGTGTGAAGGCTAACCCGAGATTCACCTGCCTCAACTTCATAGGATTGTGGAAGTCCATGGGTTAGTGCTGAACCATCACATAGCATTACAGAATAGATAGATGGATGCCTTACTTTTGAAGACTTTCTAGGCAAAGTAAAAGACACTATAAAAATAGAAGGGATTAGGAGGAACCCTTCAAGGTTTAGTTCAGATGCTATTGCCTCTAAGAAATCATCCACAATTTCCCCAAAGGCAAAAGTGGTTTCTCCCTTGGTCTCCCTGACTCAATCTCCTCTCCTCTTCAACTCCTCTAAATAGCTACCAAAGTGATTATGCTAAAGCCCAAGTTTAGCCATGTTATTCCCCTATTCAATAAATTTTGAAACTTTTTACATCCTGGCACTAACCTACCTTTCCAGTTTTATTATATACATTAATTCCATTTACTACATTTGAGTTAAACTTGCTTTTTCTTGTTGTTCTTCACAATGGACACCATCTCCTGCCTCCATGCCCATGAATTGGCTGTTCCCCATGCTTGGAATATACTTCCAACTCTCAGAACCCCTGGTTTCCTTCTAAGCACTCAAGTTGCTAGAGTTTCCTCATTATCTTGTTTAGTTTCTAAATATATATTATGAATAGGTAGGATTTACAGCAGGAATGCAAGGTTGGTTCAATATTAGGAAAGCCATAATAGGCCATATTAATAACAAAAATTATCAAAACCATGTTATAGCAATGGTTGGAGAAAAAGGTTTTGATATAACATTAATTTCTGCTAAAAGAAAGGGAACACTAAAAATGAGAGGAATAAATGAAACTCTTTAATATGGAAATACTATCATTCTAAAGCCAAAGTAGAAAGATATGTAATATTGATAAACTAGAGGCTTTTCCAATAAGATCAAGGATAAAGCAAAGCTGTCCATAGTCACAACATTTTTTGGACATAATGATATAGCAATAAGATAACAGGGAAGAATTGAGGAATTATGTATAGACAAAGAGTAAACTTGGCACTTAGCGCTAAATTAACACTGGAGGTTCCTCCATGGCAAAGCTTTGGTCTTGAATTACAGTTCTAAAATTACTAAAATAACTCACACCCAATCGCTGTTTGCATATTTACCTATAATTTTAAAGATACAACTGTTACACAGATAATCCAATATCGTTCAGGCTGTAGCCTAGAAATTTTGCATAAGGTACTGGAGGCAAATGAGGTCAATATAGATAATGGGTTTCCCAGATTTTCTTTGGGAATTCTTGGTGGTGGTAGTTAGATAGTTTAGGTAAGGAAAAAACAAATGACTTGGTCAATCTCAATCTGTGAGATGAATTTTGAAGTATGAGATGGAGTGTTTGATATACAAAGCCACTATGTAGCTTTATAAGAAGAGACTACAAAGTCCTTGGTTCTGATGAGGTTGGAGGTGGTTTAAAAATTAAAATTAGAATGTGTCCTCTTCCATAGAGAGACAGGAAATCATCTGAAAAAAGATTGTAGGGAGGGTGGGAGAAGGATTGATTACTTTTGATTTCCTTCCATGCATTTATTAATAAATTCCTACCAAATTAAAAAAAAAGAATGTGTCTTCTTCCCAGTTCCTATATAAGTAAAATATGCAAGAATCACTCAATAAGCTGTACTTTATTTTTTCCACCAGTTCTTCAAAAGCCAACCTAAATGCTAACTCCTCAAGGAAGCTTTTCTTGGCCTTCTCATTCAGCATATAGCTTTTTCCTCAGACCTCATGTAGCATTTTATTTTGGCCAAGACCTACGATTTTATTAGTACAGGGAAATCCCTGTAAGGAAACTCTCTCATCGATACAGATTGGCAAATTACAGTTTTAGAGAGTTGACTGGGCCACTGAGAGATTAAGTTACTTGCTTGTGGTCCCATAATCAATCTGTAATCAACGAGGGGACTTCTGGCTAAGATGGTTGGGTGGTCAGTCCCAGAAGAACCTATTTCGCTTGTAATAAAACTCTAAAAATGTACCAGAAGAAACAATGACAAAGAAAACTACAGAGAAATTGGTATGAACTCTCCCATCCAGTCAAGGATTTCACAAGAAGCCTTTCAGAAACTTGTAGAGGCTGAGCAGAAACAAATCAGGGTAGGCAGCAGGCATAGTGTGTACGCAGCCAGGACCTACGCAAGGAATCAAGACCACAGAAGTTATGCTGGTTGGCCTAAGTCAGATTATTCTTATTCTGAGCTTACTAAACTACATAAAGTTAAACAGAAAATTGAAAACAATGAAATACAAAATCTTTGTGATGAATATGCATAGGTAAGCAAAATAAATTCTCACATTGGCAATTTTTAAAAAGATGCACTTCATTGTTTTCCTTGAGACCAGCACTGCTTAGATAAGAGGTGGGATTCTTCTAGAATCATGATTGGTCGTTGCACAGATTAGATTTCTTAGATCTTTCTGAATTGCTTGTCTTCAAAGTGCTTTGGTTGTTGTTTATTGTATCCTCCTGGTTCTGCTCCCTTCCTTCTACAGCAGTTCCTTCATGTTTGCCTACAAATCTAGGCTGCCTGAACACTGGGCGCAGGCTAGGGTTCAGGCAAGGTTGCCCAGGCATTGTGCTGCATACATGCTGGCCTGACCCTATTTCCTATTCTTGAAGGTCATAAGTTTCAGAGAAGGTACTGGCCTGTATCAACACAGGGAGCTTCTTCTCCAGGGTATTCCCTTTGTCAGTAGAATGCCTCTTTATCTACCTATTTGTCTCACCAAAGCCTGATGAGGTCAGGTAGTCAAATAATCATAAAGGACCCTAGGCATCATTTTGTCTGTTCCTTTCACTGAAAAACTCAGAAAGGTTATGATTTATCCAAAGATTAATAATGAAGATTGGTCCTGGAGTCAGGAATACCTGGCCTCAGACACTAGCTGTGTGATCCTGAGCAAGTCATTTAACCCTTTTTGCATTAGTTTTCTCACCTATAAAATGAGCTAGGGAGGAAATTGCTAACCAAGAAAACCCAAAATGTGGCTCTGACTGATTGCTGAATGACAACAAGTAATAGAACCAAGGTCTCACATTAAATCTAAGGAATGACAAGCACAACTGTGAGTTTATCAAGGTGGTAGGTTAAACATGGCTCATTAGAAAAATCATTACATTTTGAGTCATAACTCAAATTTAAATATGGAATCTGTCACCTATATGACTTTAGGGGAAAAAACCCAAACTTCTCTGGACCTCAGTTTCCTCATTTCTAAAATAAAGGGGTTGGACTAGAACTTTTTCCATCTCTAAAAAATCTATGATCTTAAGATTCTTCTTTATCAGTTTCCAGATAAAGTTTAGCTGATTGCAGCCAAGAAAGCTCTCAGAAGCTAGTCCCAGGGCCTGAGATCATGGCTTTGTATTGAGGCAAACATCTCAAAATGCTTTCCTGATTCTGTTTTCCACGATGTTTACCTGATAGCACAGTGCCATTGAGGAAGAAGTCAGTCTGAGAGTCAAAAGACTTGTATTTGAATCCTAGCTCTGATATTGCTACCATATGATCAGTAAGCAAGTCTCTTCACTTCTGTGAAATGAATAGAATGGTGATAATATTTGCCACAACTTGCCTCACAGGGTGCTGTGAATAAAACATGTTGTAAACCACAAGGTACTATAGAACTGTGGTAAACCATAAGGTACCACAGAAGTAAAAATCCTGTGGCCTCCTAAAATCAGCAGGACACTACATGACATTTATTTTGAATGCTTTTTTCATTGGAAGACACTGAAAAGAATAGAAATGACTTTCTGCATCATCTGTTCTTAGGATTTGAAGAGGACCCCATGAGGGGAGGAATGAGTGCGGTGCCCTAGGTTTGGAGCAGGGATTCATGACTTGGGAAATTTGGTAGAAGCTAATACTCTCTTTGGAAGTAGCATACCTTAAAAACATGCTTTTGGGATCAAGGGCTGTAGAGTAAGAGAACTTAGAGGTCATCCACTCCACCCCTTCTCAGTGGCAGATGAAGAAAAGGAAGCTTGGGGGACAGTAAGTGACATACTCAAGAGTAACAGAGGTAGTGAATTAGAAGAGTAGAGATCACAGAATCACTGTGACTTGCTGAGTTTGGAGAGACCTTAGGAGTTATCTCAGCCAGTCCATACCAAAAAGAAACATCCAACTACCAGAGACCAGAATGGCAATCATCCAAACTCTTTTAAAAGTCTTCTAATTAGGAGGAACTGACCACCTCTTGAGGCTTCTACTTTTGGACAACTTCAGTTGTTGTTTTTTTTTTTCTTTTCTTGACATCGGGCTTAAATTGGCCACTTTGAGGCTTCTACCAAAGGAAAACAGGCTAATCTCTCTTTTCTGATAACCTTTAAAATACTTAGTGAACGCTATCATAATCCTCCTCAGTCTTCTCCAGGTTAAACTTCCCCAAATCCTTCCATTTATCTTCTCATGACAGAGATGCAAGGGCTATTTCTATCTTAGTTACACACCTGATGTATCTGACCAGGGCAGAGAACAAAAGGATCATCCCTTCCTCTCACCTAGAAACTATTTTTGGCTTTTATATCACATTGATCATTCATATTGAGCTTGTAATCCAATAGAACCCCCATGACTTTTTCAGATAAACTCCTGTCTCACCATGTTTTTCCTACCTATCCTTAATAAGTTGATTATTTGAACCCAAGTGTATGATTTTACATTTATCCCCACTAAATTACCTCTTACTCAATCCAACCCAGAGCTCTAGCTTGTTAAAATATTTTTGGATGCTGATTCTATCCTCTAGAATGTTAGCTGTCCCTCCCAGTTTCATGTTATCTGAAAAGCTAATGAGAATTCCACCTTTGCCTTTAAACCCAATCATGGAAAATGACATTAAATATCACAAGGCCAAGTATAGATCTTTAAGGGATTGAGGTTTGAACCTAAGTTTTTTTTTTACCCCAAATCCAATGTTTGCATGGCCAGTGTCCCATCTCTTTACACCCTGGGTACCTCCAGCAACCTCTCAATGAGTGGGCAGAAATGCTGCATGCATGGGTGGAAATAAAGGCTTAAAAAAATCAAGTAAATTTTTTTCTTTGTTGCTGGATAATACTCTAAAGTACATCCTCATTTCATAAGTGGAGATGGTAATAGTTTAACCCACTATAGATACCAGTTTTATGAATTATCCTCTGGACAACTATGTTGGCCACATTTACCATCTTATAAATATCCATTTCCATCAACTACAGGCTCACACCCAATTAAGCTGCACACTCAACAATGTTCTCATTTTTAATCATTCACCTGTTTTTCATTTTAAGTTTATCACACTTAGAAAAAAAAGCTAACTTTTTTAAAAGATGTAAAGAAAGCTACAAACATCAGCCTAAGAAATTTCATTTTGAGGTATTAACTCATTTTGAAAGTCCCTTGGCTATTTGAGGTGTAGAGTTTCCATTAGCAGAACAAAATCCATGAAGTTGGAACTTCACAGCCTTATGGAAAACAGTCCCTTCCCCTAATTATTTAGTCTAGCAGGGAATGAAAATAATTAAGTCTCAAAATCCCTTTTTAGAAAGGGGCATCAAGAGGGGGAAATGAAGATTTTTCTACCTAGCTACTGAAAAACAGGACCATCCTGAGCCAAGTAATGATTCTAGGGCCAAGAAGTAGGAAGTAAGGTATAGTGCAAAGAGCTCACGAGGCATCGAGTCAGAAGAACTTGGTTGGGCTTAACCTTCAGTCCTTACTAGCTGTATGACTGGAGCTACCTACTGAACCTTTCTAAGCCTCAGTTTCCTTTAACAGTAAAATAGGAAAAATCTGCTTTATCTACTTCACAGAATCAGTGTGAGGGTAGTCCTTTATACATCTCAATGCTCTATAGAAAAGGGAGCTATTGCTGTCTCTAATAATGCTTAAATATCTGGATAGAAAGCCTGAGGCTCAGTAAAGGCTTTCCCCCTCAATTCCCTGATCTGTTTTAGAGAGTGTCTGTTTAAAAAACATAGTAATAATTTTATAAACTAAGTGTATTATGAATAGCAATTGCAATTGTTAAGAATTAGCTTGAAAATTAGAAACTGCTTTACACATTGATATTTTTCATCACTTGTCAGAGGTTAGAGAGGCATTATGGTCCATATCATAGAATGCTGATCTTGGAGTCAGGAAGATCTGGGTTCACGTGATGTTTGACACGAGCTATGCAACCCTGGGAAAGTCACTTTTATGAGTTTCAAGTAAGAACCCCATAACTATTAAGTCACAGACAAGCTGTGATCTATATCAGTGAAATCACAGGTGTCTTCCCTATATGAATCAGAGTTTCAGACATGCCTTACTGTCCTACTGCATACTGACAGGGACTAGGGATGCTGGCAGAGCACTCAATGAAAAGCTCCTAATGAAAAGGTGTTGGGAATAAAGGTAGACAAAAATTCACGATCTTGTTAAGATTAGATCTTACCTCATTCCCCTCTGAGCCATGGTAATTAGCGGCCAGAGAAAAATTCCTGATGAAAAGTTATCTGTTATGAGAAAGGATCACGTGGAAATTGTGTTGGATTAGATTTGCCTATGCCCTTGAATCATTACTTGACCTTGGAAAAATTAATTCCTATTTTTGGGTCTCAGTTTTCTTTCTGAAAAATGAGGGGATCAGTTTGAATGATCTTTTAAAGTCCTTCCTAGATGTATAAATCTATGATTTTTTTCTTATTTTAGGAGGTCCCCCACTAAAGTTTTCCTTTGCTGCCTCACCTTGGTATGGAGGGAACCCTGGATTCCTGCCATACAAAAACCAGCCTAAGTTCAGAGATGCCCATCACCAGAAATTTGACCACTAGATAAAAGTTTTGGCTATGGCAAACTATGACACATGGGTAGACTGTAGTCTTCACTGGTAGAGGAAGTACCCCAAATCAGTGAGATCATCTATTTTTCAAAACATCAAAATATTTTGTAAGAGATTGATTGTATACATGGTCTCATTCTCAGCATTCCCTGAGATACACTGATATATTTGTCTGAGATATAACTATGTGGTCTTGGAGAGGTTAAGTTTGATGACCCAAACCAGTTAAGTATATAAGGTAAGGCTGAAAAAACTCATCACAGAGGCATGTCACTGGTTTAGGAGGAAAAATTGGGTAAAGAAGGACTGGAGACGAACAATCCTGAGCAGAGTAAAGTGGAATGAACCACAGTTTTGGAGTCAAAGGGTATGGGTTTTCATTTCAGTTCAGCCACATTGGATTAGATAGCCTTGAATATCTCTTCCAGACCCAAGACTGTAATTTTGTGATGTGCCATGGGACAAGGGACAGACAGTACAGATCTTGAGTCATAGAACATTGACATTAGTATTATTATGAAGCTTACCAGGAAGTCACTGTCCTATGTAAGCTGTTTTATATCATTTGTTTCTTTTCACACATATACACACACACACTCACTCACACACTGTTTTAATCTAATCCAATAAGCATTTATGTGCAAGGTACTGTGTTAGGTGTTGAGGTTATAAAGATAAAATGAAAAACAGTCCTTGTTCTCAAGCAGTTTACTTTCTGCTTATGCCACCTCACAACTTAATGCTCAATAAACTTACATTTGCTACCTCTCACCTGGAGGGTGGCTAAGAATTGAGTCATATACATGCTTTCCCTGGGTGTAGGTGATTGACTTTGCCTTTAGAGAACCTTTCTGGGAAGTCTTGACTTTTTTCAGGTACTGCTCAGAGCTTCAGGGAACCCAGCAGTGCCCTTGTGATCCCAATTAAAAATGAGCTAATTCAGGGTGCAGCTGGGTAGCTCAGTGGAGTGAGAGTCAGGCCTAGAGACAGGAGATCCTGGGTTCAAACCCGGCCTCAGCCACTTCCCAGCTGTGTGACCCTGGGCAGGTCATTTGACCCCCATTGCCCACCCTTACCACTCTTCCACCTATGAGACAATACACCGAAAAGTACAAGGGTTTAAAAAAAAAAATGAGCTAACTCAGAGAATCTCAGGACTTTGGACACTTATCACCAGCCTTCTTCCTCCTCTCCTCTCCTACCCCCTCATTAAGTAACTTGCTCAAGATCCCATAAATAGCAGAGGCTATGAAAGCTATTAAATCCAATGCTTTTTTTCTAAAAGATCATGATATCTCCTACCCTTTCACATATCCTATGCATATTACCGGATTATTATTAATAATATTTACTTTGGTTCAGACCTGTGATTTTTATCAGTGTATACAACTCCTGGTGAGAATACAATTCCTTCCACCAATGTAGACCGAAAACTCATTTATACATAATGGTCTTAGGGAGTGACCTAAGAGATACTTAGAAATAAAGTGTGTTGCCCATATTCTCATAGCTAGACTATGTCAGAAGCAAAATTTGATCCTAGGTCTTTCTGATTCCAAGATCAGACTTGTATTCATAATTCCAAAGAATCACAGTATAGAATTTTAGAGTTGGAAGGAACCTCAACACCCATTTAATCCAACCCATTGATAAGAAAAATCCCTACTCTAATGTACCTGAGAATTGGTTATCCATTGAAGACTTTCAATGAGTAGGAACCCAGCACTCTTTGAGGCATCCTGCTTCACTTTTACAATTCTGATGGTTGAAAAGCTTTTCCTGACATTCAGTGTAAATTGGCCTCTTTGGCCAAGTTCTACTTATCACTCCTGGCTCTGCCTTTTGGGGCATTATGTTAGCTATCCTCCTTATCTCTGTGTCATTTTCAAAGCATTATGAAACATGCTATCTATATTTTTATTCAAATGACTTCTTATTAACAGTATTAATAAATAATAATGGCAAATGTACAGGAGAGTGATAGGAGGTAAGGCTGGAAAAGCAGGATAGGATCCAATTGTAGAGAAACTACTACCATCCCAACGAACACATCCCAACTAATAGGCATCTTCCTAATGCACAGGACTGACCACACTATTCCTTTACCTGTGGGAACATGGAATAGGAAAGATTGCCAAATGTCTTTCTCTTATGAAAGGCATCATAATCTCCTTTGTATCATAGTTATTTATATACTTATTTTATTCTCCCTTTCCCTAAATACAGAGACTATGTCTTATATATATATTGCTGTGTCTTCCACGGCATACCCTAGCATAGCATACCACACACTGCAGCCACTTACCAAATATTCGTTATGGGCATAAATACCTTACATCATGGCTTCACTTCTGGATCCTCAAACTAAAATTTTGAAAAAGGCCCCCTTGCTCTTCATTAAGTAATTAAGAAACAGATTTCTAGTTCTTTCCCTACAACACTGAGAAGATACTTGCACCTATAGAGAGAAGAAAAGGACACCTATATAGATTTCCCCAAGAAAAGCATAGACATGGATGGTGTCAAGGATATTAGTGATCTTCAGGATAAGCTGGTACTTCCTTCCAATTTCAAGGGTTTGGCTGACGTGGATCTTGAGCATCAATGCCTACTGTGGAACAGAGAATGAATGGACACAGATTTTTCTGGAGAAGTCTCCCAGTGCCTGAATAAATAGAAGGTTCCCATTATAGCTTCCAAACTATGGCTCAGCCTCCAGGTCCTGAATCTTTCCAGGAATGTTGATAATGCTACATTTTAGGGTTTCTATAGATATAAAACCACTTGATACTTTCAGATGTCTAAGATGTAATGTCAGGATTAAGCCTATGTGGCCTTTCTTTTCCTATTCAGGATCAGCAAACTGTTTGTTAGGATTTAGTCTCTTAGTTCCTACCAACAGGAACCTGGGGTGAGGGTTGAAGATGGACAGCGATAGAACTCTGAAGATTAGTGAGCAGCACAGATCATTGGGAATGAGGGTCAAGGACACTCATGTTCTACACTTTCAAGATAAGAGTCTCAGGAAAAAAAGTCACGAAAATCAAGTGTCTAAAAGAAAGTGATACCAAATGTCCTGAGGTGATGAAACTGTTCTGTGCTTGCCAGAGAAACAAGTGTAGGGCAGTGGAAAGAGTAGTGGATTTGCAGTCTGAGGAGCTGAGTTTGAATTCTGACTGTTATTTATCATTTGTATGTCCTTAGGCAAGTCTGTTTTCCTCCCTGAGCAGTGGTTTCCTTAACTATAAAATAAAAGAATTAGATTGGATGAACTTTAAAGTCCTTTCCAGTTCTGACTGGTACAGAGCTCCAAGATATTTTGGATGGGGTTGAAATTTTTTTTATGATATCATTCACAGGCTGTTCCCCATAGCACATTAACCCCCAACATCAATCCTCAATGCCCTATTTGTCTAAATAACACAGGCCAAGCTAATCAGGTTTGGGAACTCTCTGTAAACATTATTAAAGTTGTATCCTTCATCAACAAGGGACATTGCTGACATATCCCAGAGTGGCTTTTCCAGAAATAATTAATAGAAGGCCTATAAGAATCCACTTGGATTTAAGCCAGGATGTCATTATCCAGGTGTAACAGATCTCCTGATTGGAGAACTCAGCAAAGTACAATATTAGCCAATAATGCAGTTTCAACAATAAATAGGAATTTATGGGCCTTGGTTTTGTTTGTGAGTCTCTTGGCAATGGATTATACACTATGTATCACAGACCTGTGGGCAGGAACTGACTGACTGGCAAAAGAGGGAAGAAAAAGGTATGTAATATGAAATGGTTGTCATTTTCTTTAGAAAACTTTGGGGAAGAGAGCTCGTCTATACATTTTTAATTACTTGGTGTCTCCCCCATTAGATTGTGATCTCCTTGAGAGCAGGAACTATTTTCGACTCTCTGTATCCCAGTGCTTAATAAAGGCTTAGTGACTGACTGATATACAATCAAAAAATTCAATAGAAAAAAAGCCATATTTGGTTCATCAATAAGAAGGTAAAGCAGTGATACGGAACAAGAACATTATGTAATTTATCATTTTAATTTTACAGATCATTTGTTCATTTGTTGATTCAACCAACCTTTGCTAAGCACCTACTAGTAAATGAAGAGCACTTTCCTGTGCTTATGAAGCTCAGACTCTACAATGAAGCATATGACACATAAACTAATAACATTCAAGATGGATAAATGCATAAAAATGTTATATGAAGGCCAAAGCAGTTGGGAAATCATTTTCTACCAAGGAAGAACCTGGAAGGCTTCCTGGAGGTAATGGCATTTGAACTAGGTTCTGAATGACTGGCAGGGTTGTAGGAAGAGGAAAGGACCTGGGGGTGGGGGTGGAGGTGGGGGAATTGATTATTCCAGGCTGACCCAAACAAACTCTCTTTGTGAAGTTATGGTTCTTACCATATGGCTGAAGTCCAAATGTTGGTTAACATGGGCAGTGAGGGAAGAATAATTTGTAAAGTAATTAATTGTGCTTCTGGTTAGCTATTCCCAAGACAAATTAATTGTTAAAATAAAGAATTTTGCCTCTTTCAGGGCTGTTAGCACCGGAAAATATATATGCTGAACTGGGTTTCTTGATTATGAAACACAAAATTAGTGAAACTGAAAAACATTTTCACTTACTGGCAGTAAGTAACAGCGACCAAATCCTTTTTTTAAAAGTATTATTCTTTGGAACAGAAACTATGCCAAGACATAATTGGTGAATTTACTAATTGTTCTTTCTTTACTGTGCTTTTAATAATCAACCTCTCCTTTGACATCTTTCTTAGTTAGGAAGTAAAAGATAAGATTAAAACCATTAATTACCACATAGCAATAATCCCACCTCCTTGAGGCATTGCTTCCTGTATGAGTAATTGATGCTAATTGTCATTATCAAACATTTCCTGTAAGGCCTAATAAGCCATTGAACTTTCCTAATCTGATGGGAGAGGGGTGCCTGGGGACATATAGAACTGGAAAAAACACTGGCACCAGGATCCTTGGCTGTAGATTTTCCCCAGACATCAGGATCAAATGACCCTTAACTACCAGGCATGTGATCTGAGAGAATCAAAGCCCAACAGAATGTTAAAACCAGAAGCAGTTGTGATGACTGTAAGGCTTAGGGAGAGCAACTTGCTCAAAGTTACAGGATCATTGATTTAGAGCTGGAGAGTGATCTTAGAGGCCATCAAATCCAAGTAAGTGACAGAGCTGGGATTTGAACCTGTGTTCTCTGATAACAAACGAGGTCCCTTTCCACTGTACAATGCACACAGTGTTTTATGGCGGGATCTAAATTTGAACTCTAGTCCAGCATCTGTCAGTATCAAGTGATGGGCTTTATTACCTTAGGTCCTGCCAAAAAGCCATCCTATAGTGAGCCTCCTGGGGGAAGACCACTCCACAAAACTGCTTCAGTTTTTCTTCAGTTTTTATTTAGAAAGTCTTCTATCCGAGGGAGGAAACCCCACTCAGCAAACTCTTTAACCCAATAAGCATTTATTAAGCACTGTACTTGATGTAGGCAGGGAAAGATGAAAATGAAACAATCCCTACCCCCCAGGAAGCTTATACTCTACTGCAGGGGTCGGCAATGTACGGCTCTTTCTGCAGGAGCCATAAAGTCAATTTTTTTTCAGGCGCTGTTACAGGAGCGCACTGTGAGCACTGTACGGCTCTCACGAAATTACATTTTAAAAAATGTGGCGTTTATGGCTCTTACGGCCAAAAAGGTTGCCAACCCCTGCTCTACTGTAATCTCTCAATCCCCTGATAAATGAGTCAGATTCTCTGGTCAATTAATGGAGACAAAGTAAGAGGGAACTAGGTTAGAGAGAAGGTGGATAGAGGCAGCTGACAGTGCTGCATTTAAATCCAAATCTCCTACTCTTACTGGTTGTGTGACTTGGACAAGCCAGCTTCAGTTTCCTCATCTGTAGCACAAGGATAATAATAGCCTCTAACTCACAGGGCTGTTGTGAGGATCAAAAGAGAAAAATGCGATATAAAAGCATTCGGGTTGGATTTGGATTTCAGTCTGGGTACGGGACTTTACTCTCTGGGCTCCCTTTTTCCTCATAGGGAAAATAAAAGATTGGGGATGATGTAATCTCTGGATTTCTTTTTAGCTAGACTGCCTATGAATCGATAAGATTTACTTGATTAAGGTGGATGGGCAGTGAGCTTGTTCTCTGAGTGCTTTCAGTGAGAGGTGCTATAAACCACTTTTACATGATTCTGGGACGGATGGTAGAATTGTTGAATCAGGAAACAGACATGCACTTTCTGGCAAAATTCTGTCTTTGAGGGGATTTGCGTTCAAGTTTTCAAGGGTTGTCATACAGAAGAAGGATGAGATTTGTTCTCTTTGGCCCCAAGGGGGGAGAACCAGGAGCAATGGGTAGACATTACAAAGAGACATGTTTCAGTTTGAAGTCAGGAAAGTCTTCTTTCTTCATAAATCCTTATGAATTCTTTATAAGTCCCTACCAATTCTGACACCAGCAGTTCTTTCCTGCTATGTAGCCTTCTGATGGTTTCGCTCTCCAGTGGAGATAGTGCCCCTCTCTAAGCAGCTAAATAGAAGAAGGGCAGAAAGGAGAACTCCTCTATGTCTGTTCCATTCTCAGCATCTCCTGAAAAGTTTCCACTCAAAGAGGCTGGAATTTGCTTATAATCTATGTGGAGTTTATCTATAGATCTCAATGCTTGGAGTTACCTTCTACTATAAGAGTATCCACTATTTAGCACTTTGTACACAGAGCTGGGGAAAGGATGGGAAAAGGCACCTTTCTGGCCCTTGGATAGACAATATAGATAAAAGTATATTCACTGGGTGAACAATGAGGAACTCTGGGAAGATAAACCCATTCTGAGTCCATATCTGTCTTGCAGAGAAGTGTCTTACCTGGGAGGGTCCTTGCCCTTGAATGGATTGAATGCAATCAGGGACAGAGCTTCTGGATCATTGGCTAAGAGCTTGCCTGCCAAGTGTAATATCCATTCATTTTGCTCATAGGTCTGTTAGGAAGGAAACACACAAAAGCAATCAGTCTCAGTTGGCTAAAGACTACACAATCACCAGTCTTACAGCAGGGATCTGCACTAGTTAAATTCAGGGTTTTTTCAGCCCAGCAGCAGGACTTCTCAACAAAGTTTCAGCTAGGTATTCAGATGTTGCTCAACTTAGGTACCGTCTCTATAAAAAGGGAGGAAGGGGAAGGGAAGAATCATTTATATAGCACCTACCTATTAAGTGCCAGGCTCTGTGCTAAGCACTTTACAAAAATTATCTCATTTTATCTTCATAAATAACCCTGCTTTTATGATACTCATTTTACAGTTGAGGAAACTGAAGCAGCGAGACATTAAGTGACTTGTCTAAGGTCACATAACCAGCAAGTGTCTGAGGCCACATCTGGACTTGGATCTTCCAGATTTTAGTCCCAGTGCTAAACTTTCCCTGAGTCCCTTGTGATCCCTGCTGCCCTCTCATCACACAGTACTTTATCTATTTCCCTTCCTTTATTTCAGCAGCATTTAAGCACCTATGGCATAATGCCTTGTGCTCAGTGGCTAGGGAGGTCCAGGGATGGTCTCTGATCTTAAGATGCTATGGTTTAAGAGAAAAGATTCTGATTTGTATTATTTGTTTTTATCTATGTTTGTGTTTCTCTGGTGTGTATTCATTTTATGTAGGTGCGTGCTCTCTTCCTTTTTGGGGGGCGGGATCGGGCTGGGACCAGGCCAATGATTTCACTGATTTCAGATGTCCTAGTGAAGAAAACCTTCTATCAATGCAGATAAGCATCTGCTCTTCATTTTCTAGTATTAGAGAATGCCTGGACCATTGAGAAGTGCAGTCCATTCCTCTAGGGCAGGACCTTGGTCTCCTTCCCCTCAGGGTCTCCTGCCTTCTTCTCTCTCAGGTCCATTTCCCAGGTGCCAAAGCCCTAGCAGAGGGCTCCCCTTACAGAGACTCTCTCCATGTCCTCCATGGACTGGATGCTCGAGGCTGGGGAAACTGAAGGCATCTCACAATAATCCTCCTGGTGCTTTATAACTCCAGCTCTAGCGGAGATGAAAGAAAGGAATGATTTAACCTTTTCACATAATACCATCTGGCACCATGAAGGTATGTGCTGGCAGTGTGGTGGCCCAGCGAGTTGACATATCCCAGGATTAATTTCCTTCAGGATGTGGTTAAGACTCATCTGTTACTTTCAGGAGCAGTCTCCCAGATAGCAGAATGGACTAAACTGGGGTCAAAAGAATTGGCTTCTAGTCCTGACTCCTGATTGTGGACAGTTCATTCAACCTCTCTGGGGTTCGCTTTTTCTATACGCTAAATAGGAAGGACACTAACAGGATGATAGAAGGAAAAATGGGATGACACTTATAAAGGGACTTGGGGCTCTTCAGAGGAAAAGAGAGCCATAAATCATACATGTGGTGATGATTCTGTAGATCAGCATGTAAGAATGAGAGGCAGTGTTGTGTGGCAGAGACAGTACTGGAGTGAGAGACAGGAAACCCAAATTCTGGACTGGAATCTGCCACTCTTTGTGACCTCAAGCAAATCTCCTTCCCTCTCTGCACGTCATTTTTCTCTTCTGTAAAATGATTAGAAGGTCTCCATGATCTCCTCCAATTCTGACATCCTTTAAGTTCCAGTCTTGGCTAAGAGAATCACTCCAGAACCACTCCTATCATGTTAGGCAAGGATAACCTCCAGGTGTCTCTGAACATGTATGTATACGCTGTGTGTGTTGGGCATGTGTATGTGTGTGTGTGTAGGGTGGACAGACAAATCTCTAGGGTGTCAGACCACCGGACACCATTCTTAGTATGAAATTGCTCCTCTTACCCTTAGGGGGGGAAATCCCATTGATCTTACAGTCCCTGGGCCTCTGATCATCTCCTGAAGGTGATAGATGATTCATTTGTTCATTCAGTATGCACTTATTAAGTACTACTATATACAAATCACTGTTGCATTGAAATGTTCTTCAGATAAAAGAACCAGATGTTTTAATTTCCCCACAAAATGATCTTTTCTCACCAAATTATTTTTGCAAGTAAACAGCAGGGGACACTGTGGGAGAGCTAAATCCCACAGCTATACCTGCAGACTGTGACTAATTTAAGAACATCAAGGGTTTACTTGGCAAATCTTTCATAATGGTAGACTTTGTTTTTCTCCGTTGTCATGGGAAACAGAAGGAGAAGCAAGTGTGTGGAAGGTGCCAAATGCTGAGGAGAGACTCACCCAATAGAGATCTTCCTAGCTTTGACCTACATTCTGTGTGAGATTGAACACGTTCCTTTCTGTCTGGTTTGAGATTTTCAAAGTAGCTCTTGCTCAGATCTGCCACTTTGGCATTTCTATTGGGTCAGGGGGATGTACTTAGCTGCTGGTTAGTGACTGTGTCTGTGTACATCCTTCTCTACAAAGCAAAAATGCATCCTTTTGGTTGTCCTGAGACTCTGTATGGTAGAATGTAGAAGAAAGCCAGGCTGCTAAAGGAAGCAAGAGATGATGCTCTTGGTTTTGTGGCACTTTGTAGTTTACAAGACACTTTCCTCCCCCAAGATTTGTGAAGTAGGTGGTCAAAGTACAACTGTCCTCATTTTATAGAGAAGCAGACTCAGATTCAGGCAGGAGAAATAACCTGCCCATAATCATATACAGAACTAGGAGGTGGCAGAACCAGGAGGCCTTGAATGTAGATCTTCTAACTTCAAGTCTAGGACCTTCCACTATGAGAAAACTGTGGTGACATTAAGAGTCCTCAGCTCATATACTTTCAAATTCTCTGTTCTCTCTCCAAAATCCTATTGTCTCTTTCTCTCTCTTTCTCCCCCTGCCACCAAATGACTTGGTCAAGAAGCCCGCTTTCTCCTGCATTATAGAATAAAGATAGCAATGAAGTTGTGTCAGAAGAGATGGGCCTCAGGCCAGATTTACCCAGTAACTATGTGTATGATTTTGGGTAAATCCTTTTTCTCTAGACCTTAGCGTCCTCCTTTGTAAAATGAGATTTATGGTTGAGGTTTTCTTCTCTTCTGGGTCTCATTTTCCTCTGCTGAAGGGTTTGGGCTAGCTGATTTTTAAGATCCCCTCAAGCTTGAAATCCTATGATCTATCAATCTATGTGGCTGCTAGACTTTGTATAATTAATGAGTTGACATTCAAAAGGATCTGAAAGAATATCTGAATTACAAAAATAAAAAAGTAACAATTAATAAACACCACTAAAGGGGACTTGTTCCCAAGAGCAATAAAGAAAAGGAATCTATTTCCTTCATTTCTAGTAGGTCATGTAATAAACAAGTGCTGTGCATTAGTTTCCATTTTATTGATTTGTGGTCCTAGCCTGGCTTGCCAAAAGAGTGAAGATGATAGGGACATGTGGCTATAGCTGATTACTTGGCACGGGCACTAAAAGTAGAGGGTTGAGTTTCAGAGCTGCTGGCTCAGAGATAGGGGAGTTGTGTTTAACTATGACCACCACATGGCCCTAGGCTCATTCAGCTGTGTTAGCCCTTGGAAAACAAATAAGATGTCCATTCTACTGGTCCTTGAGCCCAGCAAAAGGATACTGCTAGAAGAAATCCTTGGTAGGAAAAAGAAAACTGGACTTAGAGCTTGAAGACCTAGCTTCTAATCTTGGCTCTACCTTCATACTGGCAGTGTGGACCTGGGGCAAGTCATTCTCCTTTCTGGATTTCCATTCTTTTTCTGCAAAATGGGGGCTATTTAGATTAGATAACTGATGCGGACATGATTTGGGATGTAGACTCTAAATGATCACCCTAGAGCAATTATCAATAATATGGAAATAGGTCTTGATCAATGTCACAGGAAGAAATCAGTGGAAATGCATGTCAGTTACAGGATGGGGAGAGGGGAGAGTAAGAACATGAATCATATAAACATGGAAAAAATTTATCTAAAAAATAATAAAAAAAAAGATATCTGATATCCTAACTCTGACACTCTGTGATTTGTACCTGGATGAAGGAAAGAAATCATTAGGCTCCTATGAGAATGCCTAGTTATTATTATTATTTAAAGTTTTTAGAATTTAGAATATTTTTCCATGGTTACATGATTCATGATTCCCACCCTTTCCCTCCCCCCTCCCAGAGCTGACAAGCAATTCCATTGAGTTATACATGTATCATTGTTCAAAACTCATTTCTATGTTATTCATATCTGCAGAAGAGCGATCTTTTAACATCAAAACCCTAATCATATCTCTATTGAACCATGTGATCAATCATAAATTTTTCTTCTGTGTTTCTGTTCCCACAGTTCTTTCTCTGTATGTGGATAGTGTTCTTTCTCATAATTCCTTGGTGTTGTCTTGGATCATTGCATTGCTGCTAGTAGAAAAGTCTTTTACATTTGATTGTGCCATAATGTATCAGTCTCTGTGAATGATGTTCTCCTGGTTTTGCATCAATTCCTGGAGGTCTTTCCAGTTCAAATGGAATTCGTCCAGTTCATTATTCCCTTCATCACAATAACATTCCATAACCATTAGATGCCACAATTTGTTAAGCCATTCCCCAATAGATGGACACCTCCTCATTTTCCATTTTTTTGCCACTATAGTGTGGCTATAAATATTTTTGTACAAGTCTTTTTCCTTATTATCTCTTTGGGGTATAAATCCAGCAGTGGTGTGGCTGGATCAAAGGGCATGCATTTTTTTCAAACATTTATTAATTTTTAATTTAATTTTTAACATGGTTACATGATTCATGCTCCTCCTTTCCCCTTCGCCCCCTGCACTCCCCCTACCCATGGCCAATGCACATTTCCACTAGTTTTGTCATGTGTCCTTGATCAAGACCAATTTCCAAATTGTTGGTAGTTGCATTGGTGTGGTAGTTTCGAGTCCACACCCTCAATCATGTCCACCCCGACCCATGCGTTCAAGCAGTTGTTTTTCTTATATGTTTTCTCTCCTGCAGTCCTTCCTCTGAATGTGGATAGCGCCTTTACCATAGATCCCTCAGAATTGTCCTGGGTCATTGTATTGCTGGTGGTACAGAGGTCCATTATATTCAATTTTACCACAGTATATCAGTCTCTGTGTACAATGTTCTTCTGGCTCTGCTCCTTTCGCTCTGCATCTGTTCCTGGAGGTCATTCCAGTTCTCCTGGAACTCCTCCAGTTTATTATTCCTTTTAGCACAATAGTATTCCATCACCCGCATATAACACAGTTTGTTCAGCCATTCCCCAATTGAAGAACATATCCTCCTTTTCCAGTTTGTTGCCACCCCAAGAAGCGCAGCTATAAATATTTTCGTACAAGTCTGTTTATCTATGATCTCTTTGGGGGTACAAATCCAACAATGGTATGGCTGGATCAAAGGGCAGGCAGTCTTTTATAGCCCTTTGAGCATGATTCCAAATTGCCAGCCAGAATGGCTGGATCAGTTCACAGCTCCACCAGCAATGCATTAATGTCCCAATTTTGCCACATCCCCTCCA
>NC_058130.1:139583397-139674152 GCF_016433145.1 Gracilinanus agilis | reverse complement strand
CTCACTTTCCAATTGCAAGATTCTACCTTTTAAACAGTTATTTTCTTGCCAAATCTCTTCCATTTTCCTCAAAATCTCAGTTTTGAACTCTTCCATAGCTTGTGAGGAGTTTTCCTTATTTGAGGAGGGTCCAGATGCTTATTTGTTCTCCTCCTCTGTTTGCTCGGTTGTCTGGATTTTCTCTGTGTAAAAGTTGTCGAGTGTTAAAGACTTCTTTTTCTTGTTGTTAATCTTTCTCTTCTGAACTTCCTGAGACTGGGTAGCCATCATTAGCCCAGCAGCTTCTCAGGTTTATCCTCGTGTTCAGGGTCTGTCCGCGGTCAAGCCCCCTGGTGGACCCCCTTGCTTGATCCTCTGCTGGAGGTTCCTTTACAAGTCTCAGGGCGCTGCTTCCACAGTTGTATACCAGTCTGCACTGGTTCCCCACTCAGGGTTTCAGAGCTTTAGCTTGTGGCTGTGTCTGCCTTCACCCACGCCTCCGCCCGCACCTGCGCTCTGAGCCCGCGTTCTGCGCCCTGAGCCGTGTTCTGCGTCCTGCGTCCGCTCTCGGCGCCCTGCTCCTGCGCTCAAATTTACTCCTAGTCTATTCCAATGATCCACCCTTCTGTCTCTTAGCCAATAGCATATTGTTTTGATGACCACTGTCTTATAGTACAGTTTAAGATCTGGTAGCATTAAGCCCCAATTCTTCACATTTTTTTTTCATTATTTCCCTTGATATTCTTGATCTCTCGTTCTTCCAGATGAACTTCGTTATAATTTTTTCTAATTCTATAAAAAAGTTTTTTGGTAGTTTGATAGGTATGGCACTGGATAAGATTAATTTGGGCAAGATTGTCATTTTTATTATGTTAGCTTATCCTACTCATGAGCAATTAATTTTTTTTCCAGTTATTTAGATCTAGTTTTAATTCTGTGAAAAGTGTTTTGTAGTTGTATTCATATAATTTCTGTGTTTGTCTTGGTAGATAAATTCCTAAATATTTTATATTGTCTAGAGTGATTTTAAATGGAGTTTCTCTTTCTAATTCCTGTTGCTGAATTTTGTTAGAAATGTATAGAAATGCTGATGATTTATCTAGGTTTATCTTGTACCCTGCAACTTTGCTATAGTTTTAATTTGCCTTTCCACAGACCTTTGTTAAGTATAATTTTTATTGCATTATTGCTGCTTTTCTGCATTTGTTTGCAATATTTCTATGCCCTAGTACATGGTCGATCTTTGTATATGTACCATGTACTGCTGAGAAGAAGGTACATTCCTTTTTTTTCTATTCAGTTTTCTCCAGATATCTATTAGCTCTAATTTTTTTAGCATTTCATTTACTTCTGTTACTAATTTCTTATTTATTTTTTGGTTCAATTTATCTAGTTCTGAAAGGGGAAGGTTGACATCCCCCATTAATATGGTCTTACTATCTATTTCTTTTTTGAGCTCCTTTAATTTTTCTGTTAGAAATCTAGATGCTATGCCATTTAGTGTTTAAATGTTTAGTAATGATATTACTTCATTGTTTATAGTACCCTTTAACAGAATGTAATTTCCTTCCTTATCTCTTTTAATCAGATCAGTTTCTACTTTTGATTTGTCTGATATCATGATTGCTATTCCTGCTTTTTTTGCTTTAGATAATACATATAAATTCTGCTCCAGCCTTTTACTTTGAATCTGTGTGTGTCACCCTGCTTCAAATGTGTTTCTCTTAAACAACATATAGTAGGATTCTGGTTTTTAATCCATTCTGATATCCATTTCTGTTTAATGGATGAGTTTATTCCATTCACATTTAATGTTATGATTACTAATGGTGACTTGCCCTCCATCATATTATCCCCTTTAAATCCTGCTCTATTCCCTTTCTCTCTGTCCTCCTCACCAATGCTTTGCTTTTGTGTCACCCCCCCCCCCAATTTCCCCCTTCCTTCAATTGCCTTACTCTCCCCTTGTCTTATTCCCCTTCTTCTTCTCTGTGGGGTAAGATAGAATTCTATATCTCACTGAGTAGGATAAGACAGAATTCTATACCCCACTTGTTTTACCCTCTCTGAACCCTTTATGATGAGAGTAAAGTTTAAGCATTGCCCATCACCACCCTTATCCTCTTCTCTCTATAATGATTTTTTCACATTTATGTTATATAATTTACTCCATTCTATATCGCCTTTCCCTTTTCTCTCAGTGCAACCCCCTCAGCCCTTGATTGATCCAGTGATGGGCAAACTATGGCCTGGGGCCAGATGTGGCCCCCTGAAATGTTCTATCTGGCCACAGGACATTATTCTTAATCTGACAAATACAATGAGTAGGATACATTACAATGAAACTTCGAAAGAGTTGTTTTAGAAACAGACTGACAGATGAGTATTTCCTTTCCTTTAGCCCCCTCTTTAAAAAGTTTGCCCATCCCTGGATCATTCCT
Source organism: Gracilinanus agilis (assembly GCF_016433145.1). Classification (NCBI taxonomy): domain Eukaryota; kingdom Metazoa; phylum Chordata; class Mammalia; order Didelphimorphia; family Didelphidae; genus Gracilinanus; species Gracilinanus agilis. The sequence continues at coordinate 139,671,732 of NC_058130.1, read as the reverse complement.
ATGTATATATATCGTATCATACAAATACATCTCCCTTATCAAATTACTTCTCCACCCTCTTTCTGAGTAAATTCCTTCTATCTTCTCTACTTCTAAGAGCAATTTTTGAGAAGTACAGGTATCCTCTTTCTATGTAGACATTTTGACCTTAATGAGTCCCTTAAATGTTCTCTTTCTTATTTAGCTTTTTGGACTTCTGTTGTGTCTCATGTTTTGATTTCAGATTTTTTTTATTAGGTCTGGCTTATTCCTCAGGAATGCTTGGAAATCTTTTATCTTATTGAATGTCCATTTTCCCCCTGAAAGAATATACTCAGTTTTTCTGGATAGGTGACTCTGGGTTGTAAACCCAGATCATTTGCCTTCCTGAATATCATATTCTATGTCTTTCAATTCTTTAATGTAGAAGCTACTAGGGTCCTGTGTGATCCTGATTGTAGCTCCATTGGTATTTGAATGGTTTCTTTCTGGCTGCTTGAAGTATTTTTATCTTGGCTTGGTGGCTCTTGAATTTAGCTATTATATTCCTGGAAGTTGTCATTTGAGGATTTCTTTCTGGAGATGATCTGTGAATTCTTTCTTGTTGGAAGATCTTCAGGCAGTTGTTTTGGATAATTTCTTGTAATATGATATCCAAGGTTTTTTCTTGATCATGGCTTTCAGGTAGTCTCTCCTACATCTATTTTCTAGGTAATTTTTTTTTTTATGTTTTCCTCTATTTTTTTCATTCCTTTGATTTTGCTTTATCATTTCTTGATTTCTCACAAAATTTTTAGTTTCTAGACGGTCAATTCTGATTTTTAAAGCATGATTTTCCTCTGTCAGTTTTTGGTTCTCCTTTTTCAGTTGACCCATTTCACTCTGTCTCCTTGTTGGTTCTTTCACTCCTGTATTCATTTTGTGGTGATATTTTAATTTTGGTTGGGGAGGATTCTCATGATGGCACAGAGCTGCTGAAAATTACTCTGCCATCTTGGCTCCACCCCTGGAAGTCGTCTTGTTATTATTTTAAAAAATTCTTACATACAACAGGAAAAAAACTCCCCAGAGAAATGAATGAATGAAAAGCAGGTAATAGGGAAGGAATCAATTATATCATTAATGAAAATGATACATGCCTTTGGGCTAAGATCTGAAACATCTGTGATATTCAAGGAAGTTGGCATCTAGTTGCTTCCTTGGGAGGTCAATTAATGGAGCCTCTGAGATTTCTTCTCACTTGAGCTCATGCTACAAGGGTCCCAGGCTCACAGGGAAGTAGGAGTCTGTGTTCTTTGCTTTCTCCTTAGGAGCTTATAGATAAATTGGTGACCACAATATATAGAATTTTCATATTAGCATAATAAATTCTTACAATACCTTAAGAGTAAAGAAGGGATTAAATATATTATAGCTATATCATTGAAATCATCAACATATATAAGTGCCCACTATGTGCCAAGCAATGACAATACAAATACAAAGAATGAAAGAATCCATACTCTCAAGGAGCTTTTATAGAGATAATGAGGGATAATAATTTGCATGTGGAATATTAATCTGTACCCCTTTTTGGTCTTCAAAACAACCTTTTTAATTTAATAGAGAAAAAAAAAACCTTAGGTTTGAAAATCTGGACTATATCTCCCTGAGGCCATGAATAGAGTTCTCCTTCTTTTTGTCTACCATGCTAGAAGCCATTGTATATGTACTGTGTGGTCATAATCTTGTAGTTACTCTTAGAGTCTGGAAGACCTGCGTCTGTACAGACTAAGATTAGAGTCTGCCTATCAGAGATCTTGGGAAAGAGATGTCACAAAGACTGGTGGATGGGACAGGAAGTCACTTGAAAGGAAGTCATTCTCTTCCCTTGGAACCATGAACTAGAGAGGACTGACTGTTCAAAGGGGAGGTACCAGAAAGAGCTGCCAGGCCACACGTGGCTCATGCAGCTCTCTTTCTCTGGCCTGCTTTTTACTATTTAATAAATCATAGTTATAAAATTAAGATATGGTCTACAGAGACTTTTAATCACAACATGCAGAAATTTCTATTTTCTGACCTAGGCCTGGTTCTGGTAATAGATCAATGTGAAAAACAAATGCCTTCCTTGGCACCTGTAAAATAACCTCAGAATCTTTGGATATGTAGGGATAACAGGTAAACCACAACAGCATGTATAATATGAAGAGAGAATTAGACTGTCTTAGTTTATTTTTAATGTAATCTATCAGCAACCTTTAATTTAATCAAATCAAGAACTTCAAATACCCCTGTTTAGCACCTACCTAACCATTAAGTAAGAGAGTTCACAAGTCACTTATTGGAGAAAGCTCACACCGCCAAAGGCCACTGCCCTCCCCTGGACAGTGCTAGGCAAATTGGGAGGCTGTGATTGGTTTCTATGAAGTGGGGGAGTGACAAGAAGAGGCATTGAGAAAACTGCTTTAAAAAGGCCAGCCTGAGCATTCATTCACTCACTCTGTGTTGGTGAGATGAGCTGAAGGGAGATTCTTCTTGGATTCATTCCATGTTGGTGAGCCAGGCTGGAGGAAGACTTGGAAGCAGTCATGTTGACCTAGACTCATTCTTGACTCTCTGTTGGAGAGGTTTGCTGGGTGAGTGACTTGGGATAAAGGAAGAGGCTTGAGATGGTGGATTTCTGGATGAAGATACCACTGGGACTTCTATGAAGAGATCAGGATTTGAGGGAGCCCTTGCTTGGGGCTGAGCTAGACTTCATTAGATAAGCACTTAGGCTGGTAGGCTAGACAAGGCTCTGTCTCCTTCCTACATTTCCCACTTTCAATATCTCTACCTTGTTGTAAATGAAGGCTTCTGACAGTCATTTTTGACTTAAAGGCTAATATTTTATAAATGGCGACCACAATCTTACTTTTATAACTCTCATATTGACTCAAACCTAATTTTAAATCTTACAATAGTATAGGGATTCTGTGGATAGACTTCGGGGGGGGGGTTGGGAACTTGGATGGAAAACAAAAGTTATTTTCACTAGCCTCTAACTGAAGCTTAGCATTTCTTTAAATTATTAATTAAAAAAAATATTTGGAGAAGTGGTCCACCCATAGGTTTCATGAGACTGCCAAAGGGGTTCATGACACACAAAAAAGCAAAGAGTCCTTGAGATACGGGGAAGATGTCAGGAAATTAAGGTTAAAATCTAGTTGACTAAACTCTGTAACTGAGGACAAGCCATTGAGCCTCTCAGACCTTAACTTCCCCATCTATAAAAATAATCCTGGCATTAATTGGTCTCTTAAGGTTATTGTGAGCAAAGCTTAAAGCATTATATAAATATGAATTTGTTGTTACTTCTGTTGACTTTTGGAATCACCAGTTTCCTGAAAACTCCACTCAGGAGTTTTGTCTATCTATAGGAAGCCTTTTCTGATCCCTGCTACACTCCTCTTTCCCTCCCAACTCCCCAGTTACCTTATACCCATTTTGTAGATATTATTTTGCCTCTGTCATTAGAATGTAAGGTTCTTGAGGTCAGGAACTACTGTACTTTTGGCTTTGTATCTCCAGTCTGTACCATAGCACTTGGCATATAGTAGGTGCTAAATAAAGGCTTATTGATTGGCTGTTATTTTTATTATTGAAAAATCATTGATCTCTTATTCAATGCTGCTCCCATTCTGCTTCACCCTCCCTAGTGGACCACAAGATCATCTACCAGGGTAAAAGCTAAGCCACTCTACACTGTATTCTGTGAAAGAGAATTTAAAACTCTATTTATTTTAAGTTAATCAATCAGGAACTTAAAGTACCCCTACTTAACACTTAGTAAGTCACTAACAGAAAATTCATACTTACTTAGTCATTAACACTTAGTCCTAAAAGATCACAAGCGCCCTCCTCCCTCTGCCCCTAGGCAGTGCTAGGCAATTTAAGAGACTTTGATTGGTTCCTGAGATGTCATAGACCAGCCCACAGTGAAAGGAAGGAGAAATCAGAGAGACAGGAAGTGACATGGAGAAAACTGCTTATAAAAGCCAGCCGAGCTCATTATGAGTCAGATTCTGCTGCCTTGGTGGCTCTTGCTGAGGAAGGACTTCTACAATGGTGTCTCTGCATTGGAGGGTCTTCTGCATGGCACTTCTTCTGCATTGGAGATTGATTCTGTGCTGGTAAGACTCTTGCTGAAGAGACTACCTTAACTCCTGGTTGGAGATTGGGACCTGAGGGAGTCTTTGTCAAATGCTGAGCTGGATTTCTTTGGATTGGCAATTATAGAGTATTTAGCTAGGCAATATTTTCTACCTTCTTCCTACATTTCCCTCTTTACTATCTCTACCTTGATGTAATAAAGCTACTAACATACTCATAGTTTAATTTTTATAAACAGTGACCACAATAATTCTTTTTAACTCATAAATTTAGTCATACCATTTTTAACCCTTACATTTCTCTAGGATCATGCCTTCTCATCTTGGGTTTCACTGTACCCCTTATCTTCTTAACTCCCTTCTTTTTCTGGATTTTGATCTGGTCAACATTATTATTCCCTCTAGAAAGCCATATCAATTGACTTCCACATTATTCCCGTCTTAATCCTGGTGACTTCCTTAGCCAAAATATCCTTCCCTGGTCACACTCCTCTATGTGTACTTCCTCCTTTTTAAAATGGGACTTAGCTCTAGCTTTGGAATTTGTATCCACAGTGCTTGGTACATAGTAAATGCTTAATAAATACCTTTTCATTCATTCATTCATTAAATTCAGAGAAAGATGGTTCTGGGACAAGATGCTATTCTGCTATTCTTTTACCTTTTATGTTCCATATGCTTTTGTATAGGTGATAAAGTAACTGCTACTTATATTTAAATAAAAGTATTAGGCTTATCTTCTGAAAGCATCATTGGCCCAATTGCAGTAGCAGATGGATAACGAGCACCTCATCATTGTATTGTGACATACATGATTCTGATTTCTTCTACCAGGTCTCTGAATTTAAAAAGCTTTTTATTTTGTACAGCTGGAGATTATGAATATTTGGTGTTATAAACATACTGATCTATTTAAAAGTTGTTTTTAAGGTTTTTTAAAAATCAAAATTATGTCTGAGTGATTGTGGACAACCGTTTAGTCTATGATAATGCTATAAATTCAGGACAGTCTATGAGGTTATCAAAGATATTTTGAAGTCTGCATTATCACTGTGGAAATTTCTTCTCTTTTAGTCCTTGAAAGATAGTGAACTTCTGCTGTATAATTCTAATAGGTCATGCCATGCAAGTGCTGTTTTTTTGTAGCTTACAGTGATTTACTGTAGCATGGCTGCTATCACTTCTTTGGGTAATTTGTATTGGTATTCCTCTGGATTCCTTAAGGATACACCTTCTGTGATGTCTGGTAGGGACAATATGGTCCTGAATTACTATCATAAACCTTGTCATAAATAAACCCACATAACAGGAGAAAGAACAGATTTTGGAGTCTAAAACCTTCCATATGAATTCTTGCCCCAACATTTAATTAGCTGAGTGATCATGGCTAAGTCATTTGATTTTTGACCTCAGTTTCCTCATCTGCTATCATAAGAGGAGTGCTTTGAAAATCTTGAAGCTTGGGGCATCAAGGTGGCAGAGTACCAGGCCTGGAGATAGGAGGTCCTTGGTTCAAATCTGGCCTCAGATACTTTCTAGCTATTTACCCTGGACCAGTTACTTAGCCCCAACTGCCTAGCCCTTGCCACTCTTCTGCGTTGGAATTGACACTTCCTATTGCTTTTAAGACAGAAAATAAGGAATTTTTTTTTTAAATGGAGAAAATCTTGAAGCTCTAATACTCGTGTAGATTGTAAGCTCCTTGAGGGCAGGTAGGGACAGTCTTTTACCTCTTTTTGTATCTCTAGCACTTAGCATAGTGCCTGGCACATATTAGACACATAATAAATGTTTATTGGTTGATTGTTATTATCATTTTATCCAAGTTTTTGAGAAAATAGTCTAAACTAAAATCATGAATATTTAATTCTCATCAGTTTTATTCATGGACCTTGATTATAATGTTCTTCTGCAAATGGCTTCTTTTAGATTCTGAATCTCTTCCTGGCATATGGACATGACTTCTGCACTTTCAGCTAGCTTTTCATTAAAGGCCCTTGTAGCACCTTGAAGCCATAACTACTTCAGGCTTGATGAATCATTCCAGTAACTGCCCTCTTTCTCAAACTTCTACTACCATAGATAAAAAGTACAAAATTGTAAGATATCATTGATTCATGTAAAACCTCTGGGTGTTTTCCCTCTTAATAAGAAGGGAAGAATATTCTACTACTCTTCAAGAATTCGTGGAAATGCTATCTTAGCCATAGTTGTAGTTGAATATCCCTACCAATCTGTACCTTTACAGGATGTTTCCTGGCAAATTCTGCTTTCTGAAAGAGCTTCTATTCCTGATTATAACAAAATCATTTGAAATAACATTTATCCATGAAAGTCTTATTGCTGAGGATAACTTCTTACTTGAATATCCATCGACATCCTCTTACCCCAGAGACCAATGTTTTATAGTAGAAATAAGACTGGATATGAAGGTTGGAAGACCCGTTTTGTAACCCTGGTTCTGCTACTTAGTAGGTAATTTAATCTCCCTGAGGCTCAGTTTTCTCATCTGTAAAATGAGGAGTTTAGGCTAACTGATGTCCAAAGTCCCTTCAAGCTCTCAAACCTCTGACAAGCTCTTTGAGAACAAGGACAATTTAATTTTTCTTTGTAGCCTCAGTCTTACATACATGAGGCACTTGTATTTAGCTGTAAGAAACCTTTTGCTGGAAGAAAGCAAATGCCTGTGAAAAGACCTGCTGCTTGATGTTTCCCTTGGGATCTGGAGGAAGGTCACTGAAGTTTGAATACTGTTTCTGACACTTTCTAACTAGGTGACTATGGCTGAGGCATGGCCTCCCTTAACTTGAAGCTCATCCACAAATGGGTACAGTAGTTGCTTGTTTGCACTAATATGAAGAACTGGGACTAAAGCCCTTTATAAAACATAAAGAGCTCTAGAAATATGAGTTATCATTATTCATATTAAGGGATACATGTATCATATTACCTAGTTCTTCAGCTCTGCCAGACAAAATAGGGGTGTGTGTGTGTGTGTGTGTGTGTGTGTGTGTGTGTGTGTGTGTGTGTGAAAACAAAGAGAAAAGAAAAAAGAAAACTAGAAAAGAAAATGAAGAATAAAATGTAATGTTTATTTCTGGACTATGATAAATTAAATGCCATTGACCTGGTAAACAATCAGCTATTTCTCACAAACCAGTCACAGTCAAGGAGCAAATTCCTGAGTTATTAAAAATTGGAATCTGAAGAGATCCATGACAACCATGACAGACTTTGGGCCTACTCATTTCAATAGGCATGCATCTCATTACATAATCCGTGAGTTTACCCCAATTCTCTTGAAGGACAGAATTTTTAGGGAAATGTCCCCGTGACTAAATGTTGGGCATTTGGTGGCAGGTGATAAAATGTCAAAGTTACCTGTCAGGCACAAAAAAGATGGCAGCTGTCTTCCCTAAAATCACGTATGCTGACAGCAACCTGTCAGAAGCTGGGAATGGCAAAGCTTCAAGGGATCACTCTTCCTTACAGTCACTACTCTGACTGAAACAAAGGCCTTTTAAACATGGTCAGCAAATCTTAAACATAAAGCGCATGTCTACTATTTTAAACTATTCAAGCTTCAAACTGCACTAAGATTTTTTGGGATACCCAGTATTCAGAGGAATTCAGTTTTTATCTTTACAGCATAACCTCCATTAAATTAAGTGGGAGTAGCACAGGCCAGATAGGATTTCCTCCTTTGTAAAATGAGGGAGTAGAACTCCTTTCACTTATGCTGTGTGCCTCTGATTCTAAATGCTATTTCCTGTCTCCAGATGTTTGCATCAGAAAAGTTTAAGTAAGATCCATTGAAGGTCAGAGCCCAGAGGACTTGCAGAGGTCATCTAATCCAGCCCATTCCTGAGTAGGTAACTCTTCTGACATTTCCCAAATGGTCATGCAGCTTCTGCCTGAAGATTTCTAATAATGAGGAACTCATTACTTCCCCAAAGATCCTGTTCCATTTTTGGATAGATCTAGTAGTTAGAAAAGATTGAAATTTATTTCCCTAACTTACACCAACTCCTTCAAGTTCTACCCTCTGGGGTTTTGTAAAGTAGGAATAATCCTTTTCACATGACAAGTCCATCCAACTTTTGAAGACAGCTATCATATCACCTCCTGCATCTTCTCTTCTTTAGGCTACACACCCATAATTCCTTCCACCTATCATGCTATGGCATATGCTAGTTACCTTTCTCTAGATATGGTCCAGGCTATTTGACACTCTTCCTAAGATATGGGACCCTGACAGAACACAACCTTCAATATCTGTTTTGAGTTGAGAACCAGAGGCAGAAGACAGAAGAAAAAAGAGCAGGTACACTGGCCCTATAGCATAGACAGGATTCTATGCAGAAAACAGCTTGCACCAGAAAAAAGCTGTTTTCTTGGGGGATATAGATTCCTTTTTTTTTTAAAGCAGCTTCTGACCTTGTGACCCAGGGAGAATCAGTGATCCTGGAGTGAGTGGCTTCATCCAGACCTACTGTCTCTTTTATTTCAAACTGTGTGAAGAGCTGGCTACAGCCACAATCTCTGCTGCCTGCTAGGAGAGGGATAAGCATACCTAATGCAGATTAAATGAAATTCCATTGAGGGATAAATAAAAAACCATGGCCCAAGGGAGCCTGTTATGTCACTGCAGAAGAATCTCAAAAACAACTGACAGAAAATACCATTAGGAAAAATCCAGGGAGAAAAGCAGAGCTTAGTTAGAATCACAGCAACTTTTGAACTCTTACTACATTACTGAAGGATGTCTTATGCCTATGGTTTAGGTCCCTGGCTTTTTGTGCCTCTAGTGAGTAGCTTGCATTTTAAAAATATCACCTATTGCTGATATCACCAGGAAAAAAATGAAATGATTTTTTCAGAGAAAGTAAGTATTTAGTCCAAAATTTTGTTCAAAGGGAGACCATCATTTATTTGGTTGTACCAATCAGATATAATTTTCAGAAGAGACACCTGACTCCCAAAGGTTACAGATTTCTTATATAGCACTATATGGAACATTTTACTACTTCTAGACAGGATGGAAATTTCTTCCTACCCCTGTCACTAATTGATTTATTAACTTTGTAGAACCCCTCAAAGTGTCTAACCAGCTTCTAAGTGAAGACCTTCAGTAATGGTCAATTCATGACCTCCAAAGACAATCCATTCACCTTTGGGACAGCTCTAACTATTAGGAAGTTTTTTCTTATGTTGAAATTACCCTCTCTGCAAACTTTGTCCTTCTGTTCTTAATTCTGTCCTCTGGGGCCAAGCAAAACAAATGTAGTCCCATATAATAGCTCTTTAAATACCTAAATACATCTACCAAGTTCTCCCTAAGTCTTCTCTCCTCCAAAGGGTACATTCTCAGTCCCTTTCACTGATTCTTTTTTTTTTTTTAACCTTTACCTTCTGTCTTAGAATTGATACTAAATATCGATTCTAAGGCAGAAAACAGGTAAGGGGGAGGCAATCAGGGTTAAGTGACTTGGGTCCAGGGTTACACAGCTGGGAAGTGTCTGAGGCCAGATTTGGAAGCCCTCCCAACTCCAAATCTGGTGCTCTACCCACTGTTATCAAGCTGCCCCTTTTCACTGATTCTTATATGGCGAAATTTTATGGCCCTTACCAATATCGGCCATCTTTCTTTGAATGTCAATGCCAATCCTTCCATGAGGTACTCAGAAGTAACACTCAAGTAACACTCAAGATATATGGTCTGACCAGGACAGCAGAAATATCAATCACTTTCCTCATTCTGCCTTCTGCCTTTACTAATGTAGTCTAACTTTTACAATTTCTGATGTTACATCAAATTTTGAGTCATGACTTGTTCTCTAGCCATACCTTCTCCCTTTGTGTTGTACATGTATAACTGATTTTTTAAATCAAAGTGCAAGACTATGCATTTATCTCTAGTATATTTCAGGCCCATAGTTCTGGTCTTTTGGGCAAGGGTCTTTTCTGGATTCTGATTCTGCCCTTTAATTCTTCTCCAGAAGATTATGCTCACTATTATCTCTGCTCTTTTCCTCTGCTGTTCCTCCCTGCTGCCTACAAACATGCCCAAGTTTCTTTCATTCTTAAAAAACAACAACAAAAAAAAAACAACAAATATCCTTTGCCTATATCTCTCTGCCCTTTCTCAGTTAAACTTTGTGAAAAAGAGACATAATATTTCAGTACCTCTAATTCATCTCCCCTATTTCTTTTCTAAATTCTCTGCAGTCTGTTTTCTCCATAATTGAAATGAAACTGCTCTTTCCAAAGTTACCGATGGTATGGTAATTGCCAAATCGAATGCTTTTTTTCTTATTGCTCATCTTTTTTTTTCCTTGATAGCTTCTCGTGTGTGTATGTGTGCATGTGTGTGTGTGACAGAAAGAGAGAGAGAGAGAGAGAGAGAGAGAGAGACAGACAGACAGACAGACAGACAGACAGACAAAGACACTTTTTTTTTTTTGGTTCTCCTTCTACTTGTCTGACTAATTCTTTTAGTCTCTTTTTGCCAAACCTTCATCCATGCCATGTTCATTAATTGGACACATGTCTAAGACAGTCCTGGGCCCTCTTTTCTCTCCATACTGTCTTGCTTTGGTGATCTCATAAGTTCCCATGGATTCAGTCTATGCAGATGATTCCTTTATAATGAATGAATAGGCATTTACTAAGCACTTACTAAGTGCAAAACATTATTTTAAGACCTAGAATACAAATAGAAAAGTAAGAGTCCTTTTACTCAAGGAACTCATGTTGTAATGGGAGGAGACCAATGTCTAGAAGATTCAGTTATAAGTGGGATGGAAAGGTCCAAGATTTTCAGGTGCAGTGGTAAATGATAATGATGTCTCTTATTTAATGTCATTTCCACAGTAAAAATTATATCAACTTCTAATGTTGAGCCATTTGTCAATGCTAATTATTTTGGTGGTAAGAACTTTCTTTTCTGGGTCTTTGTAGCTGTGTTTATAGCACCAGCAGAAGCAACAGCCAGGTTGTATCTCCATAAAGGTTGCTTCTCCTAGTGGGTAGGGGACTGGACTGGAAGCACTGATATTCCCAAGGCTTTTGGAAAAGTGAAGGGGAGGTCAAGGCAGTAGTGGTAGTTTGCCTTGCTTTGCACATAGTGCTTCCTGCCTCTCCTTCAGGGCGCTTTCTGCTTAGTGAGGCTAAATTGGCTAATTCTTCCATAGGTAGCAATTTAGTCAACTGTTGGTGGGACAGCTGGCTCATTTTCCAGAGGAGTTGCTTTCCCAGATAATGACTGTGGGGTCTGGGCTGGAAACAGGATTAGTAGGCAGAGGGGTTCTGCCACTTCCAGAGTTCCTAGACTTGCTTGCTAATTGGCAACAGTTACTCAGAAATATGGGACCATTGGGTGGTACAGTGGATAGTGTTTCAGGACTAGACTTATCTTCCTGAGTTCAAATCTGGCTTCATATGCTTACTAGCTATGTGATCCTAGAAAAGTCACTTAACTCTGTTTGCCCCAGTTTCCTTATTTGTAAAATGTACTAGAGAAGGAAATGGCAAACCATTTCAGTATTTTTGCCAAGAAAACCCCAAATGGTTAATGAAAAGTCAGACATGACTGAACAACTGATTAACAACTCAGAAATATAAAGAGGGAAGAAATATAGCCTGGGTGTCTCTTCTGAGCTCTAATCCTACAACACCAACTGCCTACTGGGCATTTCAAAAGAGATATTCTGGAGATATTTCAAACTCAACATGCTCACAATAAAACTTATTACTTTCTCCTCTCCTCCAAGTCTTTCCCATTTTTTAACTTCTGTATTACTGTAGAACATGTCAACATCCTCCTAGTTAGATTTTGGATTTGTGTTCTTCTTGATACCTCTCTCTCATCCCATTGATCTGATTAGTTGGCAAATCTTGATATTTCTATTGTCACAATGCCTTTTTTTAGTTAATATTTTATTTTTTCCTCAGTTACATGTAAAAACTATTAAAAACCTTAAAAAATTTTTTTGATCCAAATTGTTCTCTTTGTTTCCTCTCCTCCCCGCTCCCTGTGATGGCAAGCAATCTGATATAGATTCTACATCTGTCACAACATCTCTAGTACAAGTCGCTTTCTACTCACAACCACCATCTTAGTTCTGGACTTCATTATTTCTGGTCTGGAATATTACAATAACCTCCTAAAGGGTCTCCTTGCCTCAAGCCTCTCTCCAGTCCAATCTATCCTCCACACAGATGTCAAAGGGATCTTTCTAAAGAATTCTGACCATGACTTTCTCTGCTCAATGAATTCCTAGTATTTATAGGATCAAAGATAACGACCATTGCTTAGCTTTTAAAGCTTTCCACAATCTGACCCCTTCTTGCTTTTCCAGTCTACTTATACAGACTGCCTTCTTCAGCTCTTCCATTTAGCCTTCCTGACCTCTATGCCATTCCTTGCACACTTCGTCCTAATTCTGTGCCTTTGTATAGGCTATCATCCATGCCTAGAATGCTTTCTCTTCTCACCTTGACTTCTTAAAACCCACAGCTTCCTTCAAAACTTATCTCAAATGGGAATCTCTGCAGGAAGCTTTTTCCTGATCTTCCCCTTTCTTAGGGGTCATCCCAGCTTCATGCAGCTGGAGCTTTCTCCTCTTAGCTTACTTTTCATTTACTCTGTATATAGCATATATTGTCATGTAATTATTTGCTGTCTTCCAGATGAGAATGTAAGCTCCTTAAAGGCAGGGACTGGTTTGGCCTTTCTTTATATCACCAGCACTTAGTACACTGCCTGTTGCTTCATTGATAGACTCAAAACTAAACAGTCTTGATATTTCATTCATTATGTTAATACAAAGTTATGCTCCTTTTATTTAAAATCATTCAGTGGCAGAAAATTTATTATAATATATTATTATATGCCATAATAATAATAATAATAATAACAATAAAGTACTTATTATAGACCCAGTATGTGTACTTCAAGAGGAATAGTATATAGAGTCCTAGCCTTGGAGTAAGGAAGACATAGGCTCCTCAAGTTCTGCTTCTGACCCATACTAGCTTGTCCAAGTAACTTAACCTCTCAGTGATTCAGGTAACTTTCTATGATTATAAATTGCTGATTTGCACTGGTAGAAGGAGTTTCCTTACTGGGAGTTCTCTATACCAATGAAATCACAGTTCTAGATACTTCTTTTCCCCAATTCTACTCTATTAGGTTTTGGGGGAGATGAAAATAATTTAAGACATGGTTCCTAATGTCTTTGAGATTGTTTTCCTTTCTCTATATTAAGCATCTCTAGTTTCTTCAATTCATCAATTCCAATCACATACACACAGGCAGCAAAAAGAAAAACCTCCTAAGTTTAGGTTGAATTAATTGGGGTTTGTGGGCAAAATGAGGTGAGTACTCCATCTATTCAGAATTTCAAATTCCCTTCCTATCTTGGACATCCTTTAATGGATATGCTCCTGTTTGGAAATATCTTTCCTAAAATGTGTTACCCACCACTGGTATAATATTATAGATTTGGTCTAACTAGGTCAAAGTGCATTGGGACTATCTTGGACCTTAAATTCTACTGATGTAATTCAATAGAGTAAATATTTATCAACTCCATCCTACATTTGCTAGCACAAGGTTACAAATGTTTCAGAAGAGTTACATTTTTGACAAAATAGAATTTCAAATGGAAACTTCGGTTATTTATGTTTTTATGAGAAAAAATAGCCTGGGGTATTAAAAATAGGTAAAAGATAAATAGGCCTTCAACACAATAACTTTCCATTGCTACTAAGTAATTATTGACTAACTACTGTAACAATCACTCTAGCATAAACAATGATGGAAACTCAAAAGTGATGATCGTGCTCAACATTGCTTCAGAGTGCCCTCTGTCATATATGACTTCTCTTCCCACTTTTAGTTAACAATAATCTTTTAAAAATAATTTTATTTTCCCCAATTACATACAAAAGCAATTTTAACATTTGTTTCTAATTTTGAGTTCCAAAATTTCTCCTTCTATTCCTCCTTCTTTCCCTTCCTCCTTCTCTGAGATTGTAAGAAATATGATATAGATTTTACACATGTAATCATGTAAAATATTTTTCCATATTAATCATTTTGTGGAAGAAATCAAAAAAGAAGAAGGAAAAAAAGTGAAATACATCTGTATTCAGACTCCATCAGTTCTTGGAAGAAGGATGGTTTTTTTATGACGAGTCTTTGGGGCTGTCTTGGATTACTGTATTGCTGAGAATAGCTAGGCCATTCACAGTTGTTCATAATACAATATTGTTACCTGTTCAGTGTTCTTCTGGTGCTGCTCACTTCACTTTGGTCCATTCCAGCAAATATAATATTTTAAACAGCAAGAGGGAATTCTCATGAGAGGCTTTCTCTGTTCTTAGACTAGTAAGTCAATAATATCAAGTGTAGAATTTGGGTGGCCAGAGAATTATTGTTTTCCTTACTTTATGGTTCTGCAGCATCATTAGGGTGGGTTGCTGAAAGAGAAATGCTAGTGTCTCTGTTGTTAAGTCACTGTATAACCACACCTTTGCAGGTAAGTGATCCACAGGTTAATGCCACACCAACCCCCTTTGTACAGAGTTCTCAGTTATAGTGGCTGAAGCTCAGCTTTGACCCAGAGTTCCTTGGTACCAGTCAAAGAACAACTCTTGTGGTCATAAGGAGTAAGAGTAAGTACCTGAGGAAATTTGTTTTGTGTGACTTCAAATTTGTAATGACTTTAGTATTTCTTGTTTCTTCAATGAGGGAGAGGTTGGAGAAATGTGAGAATTTGAAACTGAAAATAAAGTTGAAATTTTTTTTAAGAGTAAGTACAGAGGAGTGTTTAGGATACACTTTTGTTTGGCTTACACATTCTTATCCAAATATGGATAGAGTTAGTTGAAGCAAGTTTTAAGACATTACTTATAAGTAAAGGCTATAAGCCTCCTGCAGATATATGCGTGGACTTATAAGTCTAGTGATTAACTGAACAAACATTTATCAAGTACTTATAACATGCAAGACAATATAAAAAGATTAACAGAAATAAAGAGCAGAAGCTAATAATAGGCAAAATCCACAATCAATTTGTAGAAAACTGGAGAAAATTCCAGAAATAAAGATGTCATACAAAGTAGAATGTGGCAAAGGTAAAGGAAAGATCTAGGTAAAATTCTATAAGAAAGTTTCAGGTGGGATCATTAGATAAATATTGTTCATTGGACACTATGCTTCTATAAATGCAGCCCAGGATCAATTAGCCTTTTGGAAGTACTCCTTTCACATTATTGACTCATTTAACTTCTAGTCAACTAAAGTCCATGCCTTTTACACATTACTGCTATCTAGTCTTATCTTCCTCATGTTCGATCTATATAGTTGATTTTTTAAACTTAAATATAGAACTTTACATCAATTCTTATTACATTTGTATTAGATTTGGCTCATCTTTGTATTCTAATGAGATCATATTTCTGTTGTCCATAAAATGCCTACCATCTCCACTAATTTTGCCATTCTAGCCATTGACCTCTCAGTCAAGTCATTGCTAAAACTGTTGGAGAGCCAAGGACAGAGCTCTGAGATACTCCCTTAGAAATTGCACTCCAAGTTGATGTCAATCCCTTAATCCCTTCTTTGGGTATGAAAATTCATCCAAAGACTTTTCATATTTTTGTAAAAATCTTTATTTGAAAATCTATTCTTTTCGTGTGTGTGTGTGTGTGTGTGTGGTGTGAGATGTTGGTGCCACCTCAGTGGTCAGATCTCACACAAATAAGGACACTGAATTTAAATGTCAAATTTGGCTCTGTCAAGTGACACTGTTATAAAGGCTTAATCATTAACTCCACATGCACAGTGATATAACATGTCATCTAAAAAAATTCCTCCAAATTACAGTGTTAAGACAGATGGTTCCCAATGTGAGCAGAAGTATCTTCATCCATCTGTTGATTCTGCCTATGAAATTTAAAATTCTGAATGTCAGATAATAACAATTATAGCTTACATTTCTATTAACCTTTAGGATTGACAAAGAGCTTTCACATTCATATTCTATTCTAATTCTCACAATCACTTTGATTGGTTGAGAGTACAAATAACATTATTGGTGAGGAAACTGATACTTTTAAAGAGTAAGTGACTTGCCCAAGGCTCAGTAGCAGAAGTGAGAATTACTTCTGGACCCTCTGACTCTTACTTTAGTGCTGAGGTGAGACATTCATTCAGAAAACATTTAATAATTTTGAGAGCTGAGCTGTGAGTAGTCCCACAGATTTATGATGTCTCTTTAGATGTAGCAAGGTTGGTGGGAATCTTATTATGGCATTTGTTTGGGCTCTATTGTCAGTAGGAGGCAAAGTATCTTAAATGCTCAAGTCTTTGTATTAAGTTTTTCTGCATTTAAATGCCAACAAATTGGACTCTTTATTTCTCAAAGCAACTGCATTTTCAAAGCAATTTCAGGTTTCATGGTGTGGGTCATATGCAATTGCAAGGCAAGTTCATCCCTCTCCATGTTCTTGGTGATGCCCCATTCACAAGTGCTCACATTGGTGAAGACAGTATAAACATCTGATTGGTGTTTAGTCCAAATGCAGCTCAAAACTCCTAAGCTCAAGTGATCCCACAGCCTCAGCCTGTCCAGTAGCAGGGATTACCAGCATGTGCCACTATGTCATTTTTAGTTGCTTAACTGCTCTGAACTTGGTTTTCAAATCTGTGAAATGGAGAATAATAATTCTCATGCTGCCTTTTGAAATTTTTATGAAGAAGGTTTTTATAAATTTTAAAATGGTATGAGTGTATTGCCATTATTATTGTTACTTAATAATATCTCTTCAGAATGGTTGAGAATATCAAAGGAATGAATGAAAATACAAAGGAAAGTGGCTTAGTCATACCACATCTCAAACTGGTAATCATCAAAATAATCTGGTACTGGCTAAGAAAAATGGAAAACAATATAGTAGAAACTTGGTATAGAACAACATCTCACACTGTATATCAAGATAAGATCAACATGGGTACATAATTTAGGCATAAAGGGTGCTACCATAAGCAAATTGGGTGATCATTGCAATAGTTGACCTGTTAGATTTATGGATAAGGGGAAATTTTATGACTAAACCAGAGCTAGAGAGCATTACAAGATATGAAATGGATATTTTTTGCCACAAATAAAATAAATATTTTGTAAGTAAGATTAAGAGAAAAAAAAGAAAACTGGGAAAAATTTTTTGTGGCAAAGTGTCTCTGACAAAGGCCTCATTTCTCAAATATGTAGAGAACTCAATCAAATTAATAAGAATATAAGTCATTCCCCAACTGATAAATGGTGAAATTGTGAGGAAGATTAGTTATTGATTAAGTATTAAGGTTGACCTAGCAGGAAGCCTGGAGCATTCTAGGATAATATGAAGGAGGAGGAAGTGTGTGTTCCCTGAGAGAGAGACTCCATTAAGGGTTGACAAAAACTGTTGTTAGCCCTGGGAGATCCCAGAGCAAAGGACACCCAGCATCCTGATTTCCTTGGGATCCTGAGTGGAGGTGGATTTCCAGCAAGAGGAGAAGACCTACAGAGCAGAACCAAGCAGAGGAGGAGTTTGAGACCTGGTGGACAGCACCTCAAGTTCACTCACTCTTCTTGGTATCTTGGACCACCTAGGATTTTGACATCCTGTGAACCTCTTTGGAAAACTGTGAGAACCCTCAAAGCCACCCATCTGATCCATAGCTGTGCTGTTCAAGTCTGGCTGGCACCAGGCTTGAATTAGCTCCCAGAGACTGCATTGCTTCTTGGGCCCTGCTTGTTAGATCACTTAGATTAGTGTAGAAATAAGTCCTCCCCTTGCCCTGTGGTTTTGCCCTTTAGATTTTAAGTATAGAAATCCATTTCCCACCTTTTAGTTAAACATAATTAAAACTGTTAAACCCCTTTTACCTTGCCTGCTTGTTTCTAGACTCTGGCCTAGGGAGAGCAGGGTGAGAGTTAAGACTAACTGACATTCCTGTGATAAATCCAGAGAACTCCTTATCCTGGTCCAGTCTCTCCTACAACCCAGTGTGTGTACCCACAACTATTTAGATTTATTATAATATCCCTGGTGCCCTCCATTACCTATATTTTCTACAATATGAACAGGCACTTTTCAGATGAGGAAATCAAAGTTATTTGTAGCCATAGGAAAAAATGCTCCAAATCACTATTGATTGGAGAAATGCAAATTAAAACAACTCTGAGGTACTACCTTACACCTATCATATTGACTAATCTGACAGAAAAGGTAAATGGCAAATTTTGGAGGTGATGTGGGGAAATGGACACTAATGCACTTTGTGTGGAGTTGTGAACTGATCCAACCATTCTGGAGAACCCTGTGGAACTATATATATATATATATATATATATATAACCAAAGGACTATAAAATTGTTCATATCCTTCGATCTAGAATTACTATTACTAGTTCTGTATCCTAAAGATAAAGAAAAAAAAGGGAGAAGGACCTATTTGTACAAAAATAGGTCTTTTTGTGTAGCAAAAAATTGGAAACTGAGGGGATACTCATCAATTGGAGAATGGATGAACAAGTTGTGGTATATGATTGTTGTGGAATATTATTATGCTATAAGAAATGATGAGCAGGATGCTTTAAGAAAAACCTGGACTTACAAGAACTGATGCAGAGTGAAGTGAGCAGAACCAGGAGAGAATTGTGCCCAGGAACAGCAATAATATATGATGAACAACAATGAATGACTTAGCTATTCTCAGCCACACAATGAGCCAAGACAATCCCAAAGGACTCATGATAAAAAATGCTTTCTGCTTCCAGAGAAAGAACTGATGGAGTCTGATTATAAATTGAAGCATAACATTTTTCGCTTTATTTTCTTCATGGTTTTTAAAAAAAATCTGTTTTCTTCTACAACATGACAAATAAGGAAATTTGTTTTACCTGATAGCACATGTATAACCAATAGAAAATTGTTTACTGTCTCAGGGAGGAAGGAGGAGAGTAGAGGGAGGAAGAGAATTTGGAACGCAAAATGTTAGAAAATGAATGCCAAAAATTATTCTTACCTGCAATTGGGGAAAAATAAGGCATTATTAAAGTTAAAAAATTATCTTTATATCACCCCAAAAGTTGGTATATTCGGTAAAAGAACTAATAGCTAAGTGATAGACAGACATCAACATGAGAGTCCTTTATTGCTAAAAAAACTACTTTAAATTAATTGCATTAATTCTACTATATTATACAAGTTCAGGAATAAAAACAGTCATATTGCACTATAGCACTCCCTGGGCATATATAACAGAAAATATAGAAGGACTAAACAACCTGGACCTATTGCTAGCTTATAAAACTAGACCACCTATACTTTATTTTCCATGACAAGTTTTCAAACTATAACTAAACCCTCCTGTATATTAATATAGGAGGTATGAGTATTATGAAGTGTATATTAATGCATTTTAACAAGGTGATAAAGTAGAAATGTCTGAATTAGGAGAAAACAGGTTCCACCATATATTTGACTGTAATAGAAATGTTGATTATTATCATGGTATTATTTTGCAGTGGAAGATCACAGAATCAAAGAACCTCAAAGCCCTTAGATATCACCTAGTCCAAACTTTTTATTTTACTAATGAGGAAAAGAGAAGCTGAAAGAAATTAAGTTTCTTTCCTAAGGGCACAGAGAGGTGATAGGTAACAGATATAGAATTTGAACTCAGGCCTTCTGTCTCAAAATCCAATTCTACTAGGCTGTCTGCTTCTCAAGTTTAAGGTGATGGCAGGTGTGGATAGAGGGAGAGAATTTCAGTTTTGGGTCAAGTATCTCCCGCTTTTGCTTCACATTGCACCAAAGCCATCTTCTTGCCTTCCACTGTGACTGATCCTACACCTTCCCAACCACTGAATCACCAGAAACCTTGTGCCTTCAAGTCCATGCTGTCTTCTTAAAAAATGTTTTTATTTTTTCAATTACACGTAGAAACAATTTTTGACAATTGTTTTTTTGAAATTTTAAAATTCAGATTCTCTCCATCTCCACTGCTCCCCCAGGCAGTGAATAGTCTGATATAGGGTCTTTCATGTAATACATATTTCCATATTGCTCATGTCATGATAGAAGACACATATCACAATAGAACAGACATCTCATGATATATTGTCTTGATAGTATGTCACACACTTCATTATATATCTACTTGGCCACCTCCTCGGAAAACAGAAGAAAATAAGGGAATGAGCCTTTCTTATGTGCTTACTCTGTGCCAGGCACCGTGCTAAACTCGTTTGTTGTTTTTTTTTTTTAAACAAATATCCTTTGATCCTCACAAACAAACCTGGGAGGCAGGTGCTTTTATTATCCCCATTTTATAGTTGAGGAAACTGAAGCAGAGAGAGATTAATTGACTTGCCCAGGGTCTCATATCTCATATCTCACATCAAATGTATGAATATGGATTTGAATCCAGATCTTCCTGACTCCAGGTCCGATGTTCTTATCCCTTGTACCATTGGCCTTGTGGTCATGCACTTCTTCCTCCCCACATCTTTTGGCACACTTCCCCTCTCCTCACCCTTTTTCTAGCTTTGGAATTATAACCAAACCAATACTATCATTGCTACCAGAAAGGACATATATATCAATCAACTCCCCTATGGCTTTATTATCATTGCTGTGACTTCCCAAATCAAATTTCTGCAATAAGTTGTATTTCCCCTACAAGATTATAAGCTCCCTGGGAATAGGGACTATCTTGCTTTTGTATCTGTGTCCCAAGAAATAGCCACACAGTAGGTGCTTAATAAATGGTTTTTCATTCATTCATGCTGGGAAGAAAAAAGGGTCTATTATGTGTCACTGGATTGTTCTTCAGGATAACCCTAATTTTGCCTGAGACACCTTACCTGGAAAGCAGCGAACCACATGAGCCAATCTAGCCGATAGTGGTATGGAGAGATCAGGCACGGTCTCCTCTTCAGGTTCCCAGGCTTACATTTGAACTCATATTCCTCCCATACTGCACTGGAATCATTGGCTACAAGGCTGGAAGTGCCCTGGATGATGACCTCAGTCCTCTCTTTGGTGATGCTGAGGAGGAAATAGAGCAGAAAGTTAGGGCAGGCTGCAAGGTAGGGATTCATTTTGCTACTGATGGGAGACTTGAGTCCCTTTGGCTTTTCTCAGCAAGTTTCCTTTGGCTTTTGAGGGAGGCTTTTTGGCAAAGCTGAGGTTCTTGGCATCTTGCTAGATTGGGCCTCAACAGCTCACTGCCCTTTAGACTGGTGTCTCTAAACTGGAATAACTGGTGTCCTCAGTTATTCTATTTTCTCTCCCTTCCCCAAAGCAAACAGGTAATTGAGATTCAGCACGGTTTTCTTGTATTATATGCATTTAAACATGGGCCCAGGATTTGAATTCATAGCTATGTGTGCTTGAGTAGGAGCCTGATGCTGTCTAGTGTTCTTTTCCTGTTTCCTTCTCTTTTTTGACTCATAAAATTTATCTGGAATTCAGCTCGGTCTCTGATCCAAGGCAAACTTCCTCTGTTATGTCATCCTGAGCTACCTTACATCTTCAAACGGGGATCTACAGCAAGCCCAATGGCGCCGGGGCACTGGACCAGGAATAATAATCATCACTGCTCACATTTTTTTTTTTTTTTTTTTTGCTACATACAGGATTTGTCTTCTCATAAACCAAGGTTTAGATGGGTAAGTTTTGCTGTTTTTTGTCTCAAAGCTAATCTATTTGCTGGCACTCTTGGAATCAGGAAGCTCCACGGACACGTGGTGGAGGACCCGACAGTCCCAATCCGTAGCTATGAGCAGGAAGGGGTTGACGCAGAACCACGCAGCGTCTCTCATTGAGTCTCTGTGGGCTCCGCTACGGAAACGTCTTCACTGAGGGCTGCCGGGAAGGGAGTGAGGACGCTGGCCTTGTGAGGCTCTGGATGAGCAGAGGACAGAGCCAGCATGCTTGATGTCCACAGGGGACATGGCACCGTTCTCATCAGCGAGTCGGGTAGGAAGGGGAGGTTGTTGTTGCTGGCTGGAGGCACCGGGTATCCCAGAGTAAAATTCTACTGACCTCAGTGCATGGCCAGAACACACAGTCCTCGTGGGGAGAAGCAGCAGCCCAGCACACGTGGCCAGAGGGAGCTCTTTCTCCTGAGCTAGGACCGGGACTTGACTGCCCCTGACAGTCTGTGAGCCAGGGAGCAGGACACGGACACTGTGGCCCACACGCGTGTTTGCAGGACTTGCAGACAAGTCTCTTTTTTGTCCGGTTCCCTCAGCTCCACAGCACCAGGGGCAGAGGCCACAGAGATGCCCGGGCTCCTGACCTGGGGGAGTCAGCCAGCAGGAGCCCTCCTTGGGAGCATCTCTGAATAGACGCAGGGTGCCAGCCCGGAATGTGTCTGGGAACACAGAGAGCCATCAGACCGACGGGGCGCCCCTGCGTGTTGGGAGGCAGGTGCCGTACCTGGGCACAGGAGGCAGCGCTGCTGCAGCTCTCATCTACTCTGCGTTCTGAGCTCCATTCCCAACGTGGCGTCCCCCAGGACTCTCTGCCCCTTTGGTCAAGAGGCCGGAGCCCCACCTTCCAAGAGATTTGCCTCACTGCTCCCCTTTCTATGGCTTGCTAGTCCATAAAGCACTTTCCTCATGATAACCCTGGGACAAGGGAGCACCAGGATTATTGCCCTCCATTTTGTAAGGGAGGAAACTGAGGCTCAGGGAGGGGGAGAGACTTGTTTTAGGTCATGCAGTAAGGTAAGAGGCAAAGGCAAGATTTGAGACCAATTTCTTCATTCCAAGCTCAGTGTTACACAGGCTGCCACCCATTTTTATCAATAATGCTCTTCTGGTCTTAAAAGGGAACTCTGAGCACTGCCCCCTAAATTATGGATTTTTTTTTAAACCCTTGTACTTCAGTGTATTGTCTCATAGGTGGAAGATTGGTAAGGGTGGGCAATGGGGGTCAAATGACTTGCCCAGGGTCACACAGCTGGGAAGTGGCTGAGGCCAGATTTGAACCTAGGACCTCCCGTCTCTAGGCCTGGCTCTCACTTCACTGAGCTACCCAGCTGCCCCCTGCCCCCTAAATTATGACCGGAGGCCTCCACAGACTTGGGCGTCACCAAGGGAAAGAATTATCATCACCCACTTTGTCCAAGGGGAAAGTAAGGCTTTGAGGATTTGCACAATTCTCTCAAGACTCTACCCTATCACTGATAAATCCAGGCCCAGAACCTCTCCTTGATTCGCCCAGGGCCGCATCCAGAGTGGGACTGCAGCCATAGAGCGAGCCTGGGGAAGCTGGACAGAATCCCTCAGCTCTAGTCACTGCTGTTTCCGCCTCCCTGGGAAAGGGACAAAAAAATCTCAGTCTCTACCAGAGGCAACAGAAGTTACTTTTTTTTTCCAGCTTTTTGACAGCATTTTGGCATTAAGGCTGTTTCTGATTCTTTAAAGTTATAAATTAGGATGCTATCTCTATCAAAAGGCAGCACAGGGTAGGTCGAAAGAATACTGGAAAGAGAGTTCAAGGTTCTGGTTTCAAATTCTGACTCTGATCCTTATAAGATTTGTGACCAGGGGCAAGTCACCCAACCTGAGACTCAGTTTTCCCATATTTAAAACGGGGGTAAATAATACCCACAGCCAGGTTATTATAAAGGAAATGCTTTGTAAATATTTGCATCACTGATTTCTTGCTGTCTTTCCTATATGGTACTGCTGAGGTGAACTCACCTAGAGAATTCTTCACTTTGGGGCAAGGGAGTGACTAGGGTGACCAGACCATCTTGGTACTGGGGGTGTCACTCAGCATCAGGACTCTTTTGCAAGTTACACAGTCTATATGAAAAACAAAATGGTGTGCCTAGTAGGTGCTAGGAATACATTTAGTCCATAGCCGGTACACAAGAAATACTTGATGGTTGACCAATTGTTATTGGGACAAGCAGAGCAGAACAGTGGCTCCATCAGCAGAATGGAAGGTTGGAAGGTTCCCCCTCATTTCTTATTTGTTCTGTCTTTGAACCAATGGGGTTCAGTTCTATTATGGTGTAATGAAGGCCACACACACACACACACACACACACACACACACACACTCACACACACACACTCACTCACTCACACACAGAGTTACTGACTGGTTGTCTGTTCTAGTGTCTGGCCTCCAGTCAGCTGAGAAAATCCCAGACACAGTGCTTAAAGAACACCCATTAATAGCTGACTCATGGGGCCCCATTAACAGCTGTCTGAAGGCATCCAAGCATGGCACCATTCTGGCTGAGAAATGGGTCTTACAAAGCCATTGCTCAGCAGCAGTTGGAGGTGGGAGTAGAAGTCATAAGGGGTTGTTAGGAGAGGAGGAGGGAGGGCTGTGCCAAGGAAAACAGAAAGTAAAAACAAAATCATTGCACCTAATTGGAAGTTACAGAGCGGGTTAGAAGAATAGCCCCTCAGTAGGCCCCCATCTATGTTCTCAGGATGCCGCATGGCAAACACACATGTTCCATCCATGCATGTTACTTGCATTTCAGGTATTCATTTATTCTACATTTAGTAACTGCCTTCTGTTTGCAATGGTGTACTAAGGGCTGGGGGAGCTATGAAGATAAATCAGATATGGTTCTCTGCCTGCAAGGGAAATAGGAGACAAATATATATATATGTAATAAAAATAGTTATACAATTTCAGCCTAGAACAGGATAAAAAGTATACAGGCTTCAGTGTATTATCTGAGGTTTGAGGAAAGAGACATAGCTTTTGCCTGGTGGATCTGGGAATCTTTTATGATACAGGTGGAATTAATTCAGAGATTGGGGAAAGGAGTCTGGAGGATGGCAAGCAAGGATTCCAGTTTGCTTGGAGCAGAGTCCATGGGAAAGAATAAGGGGAAATCAGGGTTGGAAGCCATCAGAAAAGGGCCACTGGATACTTATTTGTAGACATGGCTTAAGTGACAAAATTAGATATCTTAATGCATGCAATTAAAGTAATAGAATGGAATTTAGAACACACACACACACACACACACACACACACACACACAGACACAGAGTTATTTGGGATTTATATGCATCTTTTCTAGGGGCAGCTGAGTGGCGTAGTAGATAGAATGCCAGGCCTGGAGTCAGGAAGACTCATCCTCCTGAGTTCAAATCTGACCTCAGACACTTAATAGCTGTGTGATTCTGGGTGAGTCACTTAATCCTGCTTGCCTCTGTTTCCTCATCTGTAAAATGAATTAGAGAAGAAATCCCAAACAGATCACAAAGAACCAGACAAGACTGAAAAATGACTAAACAACAAGATATATTTTTCCATCTTGTCATCCTTTCTCCATTTTCCTTTTGTTTAGTGATTCAACGCTTCCAATAATGAAAGAAGACTTGCTTGATGGAGAGATAGACCTTTTTTGATCATCTCATCCTGTAATAGTCACTTTCAGCAAGCACATTTATAGAATTTGCGTTTCACACGTGAGAAGTCTTTATCAAATGAATAAATGAATAAGTGACTGCATGACTGAATTATACTCTTGTCTGAATTATGATCCCCGATGAGTTGCCCACTGGTTAGAAACACAGTGTAAACAAGAGACAACAATTTCTCCTACCATGCCTTACATGTATTCTAAATTTCAATTTTCACATCCTTGGATATTCGGTATGAACTGGAATTCTTTTTATTGGTTGCCCTCAAGTGGGATTACATATTATAGAATTTTTTTAATATACAAAATATATAAATTTCTTAAAGCACTTTCCAATATGGGTTCAACCATTCTTCCCGGCCTCCTTGAATATTATTCCCATTTAATCTTTCTGCCATCCAGCCAAACTGGCCTTCTTTCTGCCCTCAAATAGGATAATCCATCTTTTATCTCTCTGTCATTGCAGTGGCTATCCTACGTACCTTGATTTCACTCCCACCTTGCTTGTAACTTAAGAATCTCTTCCATTAATCCTCTAATTACCTTGCAGTAAATTTAGAATTTAAATTCATGTCCTATGATTACAAGTTTAGTTCTCTTCACTACACCACATTACCTTGAGCCTTCTTATTCAACCAGCTCCAAACCATCTAACTATATGGTATCACCTAGTACTGTACACCGCTTCATCTTTTCCATAAGAATAGAATGAGACATTGTCAAGTCCTTTGCTGACATCTAGGTAAACTATATCTATACTTTTTTTGATTTACCAGTCTAGGAAAAACAAAAACAAAATAAAATTGACCTGACATGACTTGTCTTTGATGACAGTATGCTGGCTTTTTGTGATCACTGCTTCTTTTTGTAGATTTTCATCAACCATTGCCTTACTATAAGTGTTCTAGAATTTTGCCACTAATGAAAGACAAACTTATAGAGCTTACAGTTTTCAGAGTCAATCCTTTTTCATTTGGGGGAGATCTAGATAATATTTTTATTTTTATCCAACCCGTTGCTGTTTTCTACAAACTTTTAAATATAACTGATATTGGCCCAGCCATCATACCTACTATTTTTTTAGTATACTAATATGATTATGTGGGCCATAGAACTCTCACTCATCAAGGATAGCTAGTACTGTTTTTTTCACTGTCATTCCTTTATGTATTTTGGTTATCAACTCCTCATTAGGTAGTTTTATTCTGCCCTTTCAATTCCAAACACCATTCTCTTTTTCAGAGAAAACAGAAACAAAATAAGATACAATAATACCTTTTGTCTGTTGTTAATTATTGTCTCATCCACCCTGAGCAATGTGATCTTTGATTCTCTTCAATTTTTTTACTCAAATTAGTTATACTGATCCATTAAAAAAGAAAATAATCTGAGAGAATAATCATTAAAAAAATCTAGGGTACATGTTTAACTATATCTTCCTTCATGTCTCTTATCACATATTCTAAGATGGAATGGACGCTTCCCACCAAAATTTATTTCCATTTTTTTTCTACCTTAGAAACCACATCTTCTTTGTTAGTTAAAATCATATCCAGGCTAGAATTTCCCCTTTTTGGGTCCTGTAACTTTTGAAAGCGGTAGTTATCATTAAGGCAAGTCGAGAAATTATTAGGTGTTCTGCTGTGGGTTTGTAGTGGGGGGGGGAAATCTATGAGATATCTGGATCATTGAAGCCTCATCCCTTCTTCTTCTACCCAGCACAATTCTATCATATCTCTGTGCTACGCTTATCAACTGCTTCTGAAATATTTCCTTATTTATTTTCTGTCTAGATAGTCTGTCATACGCTTCAGTGACAAGGCTGTTTCCTTATCTGCCTCTGTTTATCTAGATATCCTGTGCCATGTTTCTTAGATTTCTTTACATGGGTATATTTTCTTAATAAACCATGATATTTTGCCAGCTCCTCCCACATGCCATCTTTTGACTCCCCTATTTCTGCTGAATTAGACGTCCTCCAGAGCCAAAATAATGTCTCAGTAATATGTATGAGGTACATTTTGCTTCTTTATATACTAGGATATGTAATTCATTATTGTTTATTACTCTTTGTGCATCTGTGACAGATATCTGAGGCAGGTGGTTTTGTTACAGGCTCCTTTCTTAGGATTGTCTCTCCTTTGACTTTCTGCGTATATCTATGACTAAAGAGTAGGTGACCTCTGAGATGCCCTCTGGCATTCTATGATGTTAATGGCTTTTTGCTTAAGCCAAAGACACCTTGCCTCTTGATTCAGAATCAATTCTCGGAAAGTAAATTAATAAAGATGAATGGATTAGTGCAAGTCACAAGTACCTTGGGTTCAGTTCCTTACAGGGCCAGCAAGTTGCCATACCAAGTCATATTAATTCTCCCTGATTTCGAAACCTTTTGAAATGGAGGCTTTAATCATTACTATTATTATTATAATATTCTGAAAGTACATTTAGAGTTCTGGGGATCCAAGTAAGGAAAAAAGTAGCACCGATTATATGACCATTTCTATATTTGTCATCTCTATTTCTCTTGAAGAAGAATGCAGACTTATTAGATATTAGAGGGTGGTATGGGGTTAGGAGATGCATTCTATTTGCAGGTCTTCAAAAAAAGAGGATTTATAACAAATGAACAAACCTCCTCTGTTCTTGACTGCAATTATTTGTTTAGGCACAGAATTTCCAGTGGCTGATTAGAATTTAATGGTCTTATGAGTCCAGATTTGAATCCAAGTCTTCTCACTCTAAAATTAATGCTCTTTCTACTATATTTCAGCAATGCCACATATCTTTATTTAACCCTACATATTTTCCCATGAGACACCCAGAGCGTACCATGTGGACACCAAGTCCTTGATTTGTCTTGTGTTGATGAAATCTGTAAGAAGTTCTTCCTGAGAAAGAAATTTCTCACAAGTTCTAGTCTTTTAGTTACTATCCTATAGCTGAAAACATTTGAGTATAGCTACGAATGCAGGCTTCTAGTTATTTATGTCCTTTACATTTTTTTTAAACCCTTAACTTCTGTGTATTGGCTCCTAGGTGGAAGAGTGGTAAGGGTGGGCAATGGGGGTCAAGTGACTTGCCCAGGGTCACACAGCTGGGAAGTGTCTGAGGCCAGATTTGAACCTAGGATCTCCCATCTCTAGGCTACCCAGCTTCCCCCTGTCCTTTACATTTTCAGTTGTATATGTTACTTTTTTTTTATAGAGCGATCATGGTATAGCTGGATAGAGTTCTGGACTTGGAGTTAGGAAGTTGTGAGTTCAGATTCTGCCTCTGCTAGAAAACTAGAGTTAAGCCATTTAGACTCTTCTTGCCTCAGGATTTATCATTATGTGACATGAGCTAGATCATGAATTGGTAGAAAAAATTGTCATACTGAGAGGTCCAAAGAGTGATAAAAATCATGGATCCTTTATTTGTGTGTCTATTACCTATTTTACTAGACATCCTTGAGGACAGGCATCATGCCTCCTAATTCCCAGGTATTCACCCCATTGTAGGCACTCAGAAAGGTTGATTCATTGAGTAGTTCTTGGAAAATAGATGGAAAGTGGGGAGCTAGGGGGCTCAGTAGATAGTCAGGCCAAGAGATGGGAGGTCCTAGGTTCAAATATGACCTCAGATACTTCCTTGTTGTATGGTTCTGGGAAAGTCACTTAACCCCAACTGCCTAGCCCTTACTGCTCTTCTGCTTTGCTGATACTTAGTATTAATTCTAAGACAGGTAAGGTTTGAAAAAAAAAAAGAAAGAAAATAGATGGAAAAGAATGGAAGGAAAGAAAGAAAAGAATAATCAGAAAACAAAACCAGAATCAAAAGATAAATATGGATCAAAGACACTCTTTAAGTGAATCATACCTTCCAAATGCCCCGTAAGTGTTGACTATTCTGAGAGGGTTGAATGAACTATTCATAACTTGGTTGGAATTAAGTAAATTCATAACCACAGGAATGCTCAGGTAGGCAATTAGGATACCCAAAGAGATGTTCACCAGTCTTCGAACCAAACAACCTGAAAATAAGAGAAAGAGAAATGAGTTAGGGTATTCAGTTTGGGGTAGTAGAGAAAACACTGGACCAAAAACACTGGAATGGCAATCTACAGACATGGGTTCAAGTTTTGGCTTCTCCATTTACTGGTAGTGTGCCTTTGGGCAAAATACTTCACTTCCCTGAGGTTTCATCTTCTGTAAAATAAATATAATTATATTTTATGAGGAAAGTACTTATAGAAACTAAAATGCTATGGAAATGTGCTCAGTTACTGTAGTTATTACCTCCAACTCTTTCAAGGCTAATTTATTTTCCAATTATCAGATTGCAAACAATGTGGTTCTCTTATTGGCATATTTCACAAACTGGGGATAGCTTCTGGGCCTCTACTTTTTAAGTTCTTAGCCCAAATCAGCATAAATATTGCTACTCTATTACCTAATTTTTCCCGGGTTGTCATTTTCCTCAAAAATTCAGCAAAGGGTGGGGGCAGCTGGGTGGTTCAATGGATTGAAAGCCAGCCCTAGAGATGGGACGACCTGGTTTTAAATCTGGCCTCAGACACTTCCTAGCTATTTGACCCTGGGCAAACCACTTAACCCCTTTTGCCTAACCCTTCCCTCTCTTCTGCCTTGGAACCAAAACAGTACTGATTCTAAGAATGAAGATAAGGGTTTTAAAGAAAATTTGGCAATGAGGCCAAACCAAACAATACATGTTTTAAAGATTTCAGGAAAAACAGTCTAGTGGGAAGTGGTATGTTAATATAATGGAATATTACCATGGGATAAGAAATAACAAATATGAGGAATTCAGAGAAACATGGAAAGAAGAAACGTGAACTGACACAAAGAGGGATATATGCAATGATATCAATAAAGTAAATAAAAATCACATGAAGGAAGTCAAACTCTGAATAATTGTTATGACTAAGCTTGGTCACATAGGTCATTCTTCTTGTTGGCAAACAGTAGGGGTTCTACAGGGGCAGAATGTTACATGCCATGTTCAAGAATGGTCATTGTTTTAGATGTGTTTGCTTAACTCTCTTTCTTGGTTACAAGGAAGGCTCCATTGCTACAAGTATATTGATAAATAATTGTGATTAAATATAAGAAAAGCAATAAGAAAACTTAAAAAAAGAAAGAAAAATAGGTAGCAGTTAGGTAGGATTGAAAGCCAGGCCTACGGAGAGGAGGACCTGGGTTCAAATCTGACCTCAGATGCTTCCTAGCTATGTGACCCTGGGCAAGTCACTTAACCCCATGACCTAACCCTTTTTGTTCTTCTGCCTTGGAACCAATACATAGTACTGATTCTAAGATAGAAGGTAAGGATTAAAAGAAAAAAAAAGAACAATAACCTGGTTGAGATCAAATGTTATTTCAAAGATTTGATCATCTAGTTGAAAAAAACTATGTAAGTGAAAGGGTAAGGTGGATTGAAGAGATCAATCAAATTGGCTAAAGGAGAATAAACATTTACATAGTGCCTACTACAGGCCATGCACTAAACAGTATCTCATTTAATCTTCACAACAACCCTAAGAGGTTGGTGTTCTTTATTATAGCCATTTTGCATTTGAGGAAATTGAGACAAATAAAGGTTAGGTATTCACCTAAAGTCATACAGCTGGTAGCAAATGTCCAAGGCCAGCTCTGAATTTTGGTTTTCCAATTCTGAGCCCAGCTGACGGACAAGATAAAATGTAGAAATGCCTTTATAAAATGATACCAATGAGCAATCAACCCAACAATCAAACACTTTAGATTAAGAAAGAATGGAGTCAGTTGGTCGGGAGTGTTCAGACTGGCTGAGGAAATTTAGTCATGCATACCCTGTGGGTTACCTATAAAATAGAAGACCAAGTTATTTGAGCATCTGGCAGAGACTGTCATTCTGGCAAGTGAATGGCAAATGAGGAGAGAGTTTCAGTTAAACCTCATGAATCACTTGGAGGAAGAAGAGAGCACTTTATTTTTAGCTTTGGTTTCTTTCCCCTCTCTACCTGGCTGAAGGAAGACTACAAGTTTCAAAAGATCTGGAGGAATTTTACATTACCCATCTTCCCCTCAAAATTCTAGTATTGTCCTCCCTGAGATAGCCATGGCTACTGGCACAGTCTGCTCTAGGAGCCAAGGAAAGACTGGGTGCACAATCACGGCTCTCAAAGAGTTCAGAAAAGAGACCAAGTATTCTCCTGGAAATGGAGAAAAGGAATTTGAGGAACTGCAAGCTAAGCTACTCTCAAGTCCTCACTAAGTTTTATCCCACCTTCTCCTGGTCTTTGTACTGGTGGGAGAATCTGTTATTGACCTGGGGCGTATAGAATATTTTCTACCAGTTATGCTACTTTAATTTGGTTGACTAAATTGATTTTCAGTTGATAATCAAAGCAGGAAATACACAGCTCATGAGTTGTTTAGTAGTAGAAAGACAATCTCTCTAGCCCCTGAAGGTTACTCCTAGAGCCTTGAAAGGATATAGTAGCTGGATTGTCACCTAAGATTAGGATGTGCTATAAAAGCCTAAACTATCTGTTCGCACATATCTGCATGATTGCACATCCTCCTAAATTGGCTTTTTTCATGTGTCCTTTCAGATTACTTAACTGTGGTTCTCCAGTGCCAGGAAGGCCAATTCCAAATTCCTTTATCTGGAATTCAAAGCTCTCCACAATGTGGTCTCAACCTATGCTTCAAACTTTAGTTTCTTTTTCTTACCAATACAAACAGTTGGTACCAACCAGGTCATCTGGCTCTTTGATCTCTGATGCTCATCACTGAACTTTTTATTTAACCTTTCCTCTACTATTATCCTATGCAGCTGAATCTTCTCCATTCTGTTCTGTAGTTGGCTGAAACAAAAAGTTCAGTAGGGAAGATAAATGTCTTACACCTCAAGTATAAATCGATCACTTGAATGACCAATCACAACTCCAGACAACTGATTATGAAGCACGTTACACATATCCTGACTGAAAGATGAAGGATCCACGGTCCAGGAAGAGAGTATTTTTGGACATGGTAAATATGTGGATTTGTTTTGTCTATGCTTACTTGTTACAAGTTTTTTATTCTCCCCTTTTAATTTTTGTTTGGATGCTGAGATTTGGGGAGGGGGGATGGTTATTGATAATGTTGCCAAAAAAAGAAGAAAAAAATTTGAATCATATTAAAAGATGACTAGGAGGGAACATAATTGAATTTAGAGGGAAACAGACAAGCAAGACAGCTTCGATAGTAACATGTTGAATTTATTATATGAATCAGGAAAGAAAAACAAGCTGTATGTAATATTCATGACTTCACACATAATCCATTTTCTTTTCTACTTTGTACATGGAAATATTCTCTTTTTGCTGTTAAATTAAGAATAAAACAAATGAAAAAGTGAAGCATGAAAAGGAAAAGTGTGGCTAAGTTATCAATGTCATCAGTGGAAGGAAAGTTCCATAAGTGTTAACAATGTGATACAGAAATCAAAAATGACATCCTGTATTAGTATTCAGAAAGAGGGAGATTATTGATCACTTGCTCTCTGTCCTGGAGAATCCTGTTTAGGCTCAAGTACAATGTTTTAGGAAGGGCATTGACAGGCTGGAGTGCATTCACTGGATGGTGACCAGGATGATGTGAGAATCTGAAACTATGCCTTGTGAGGATCTGTTGGAGGAACTGGAATGTTCAGTGTAGAGAAGAGATAGTGGAGGGAGGGAGGGAGGACACGACAACAGCAGAAATAGATTTATTTTGCTTAACCCCAAGGGAAAGAATTAAGACTTAAGGTTGGAAGCTCTCTGTAGAGAGGCAGACTTTAGCACGGCATAAAGAAAAGTTTCATAAAAATTAGAAGTATTCAAGAATAAAATGGGATGTTTTTGGTGGTAGCAAGTTCTCTGTCAAGGAAAGTATTTAAGTGAAGGCTAAATTGACCACTTGTCAAGGATGCAATGGAGAGGATTTTTACTCTAGCATGATGTTTGAGGTCAGATCTACAATATTTAGCTTTTGTGTACCTCAGTTTCCTCATTTGTAAAATGGGATAATAAAACATACTTCCCAGCTCCTAGAGTTGTGAGGAAAGTGCTTCGTAAAGGAAAAAGTGGTATAGAAATGTTGTGGATTATTGTGAATGTATCTTACCTTCTACCTTAGATGGCAAGTGTCCTGAGGACAAAGATTATTCTATTCATCCTCTGTGCTACCTGTAGTAGCCAGCACAGGGCCTGTTGCTTTGTGGATTAATTTTTAGTGTAATCATAGAGAGTGCTTACGGTAGCCCTTGTACATGTAGGTACTTACTAAATACGATGCATAAAAACTGACTTTTTTATATAACTTTAAGGTTTATGAAGCACTTTCCTTACAATGACCTTGTGAAGTATGGAGTGAAATATTATACCTGTTTTACAGATGAGGTAAGTGAGAGGCAGAGAGGTTAGGTGATTCACTTAGAGCTATGGCTAAGAAGCATTTGATTTGGTATTTAATTATTAGCATAATGTTCTTTCCCACCTGCTAGCAACAACTAAGTCCTAGAAAATATACTATTCATCTATTAAGTGGCAGAAGGGCATGAAGAAGAGTTTAGGTGCATGAAGAATCTTGTTTGAGTGGGAATCTTGAGGCTAAACTCACTCTCCCCATGCCTTAGTCATAGTCATAACAGTTGCTCCAAGAGTGGGGAATGGCTCTCAGTTGGGGATGGATGCTTTCCTCAATGCCTGCTAGAGTAACAGGTTTTATCATAGAAGGTACCTCAGAGGCCATTTAGTTCAACTCCTCCCTTTTTATGTAGTTTGGCTCACTTTATTTTTTTTATTACATTCACTTTTTTTAGTTTGAATTCTAAATTCTCTCCCTTCCTCCAGTCCTTCCCCTACCCCTTAAGAAGGCAAGCAACAATATCCATTATACACATGAAGTCATATTAAACATATTAAACATACTGGCCATATTGCCCAAAAAATCTCAAAGAAAAATAAAATAAAAAATATGCTTCAATCTTCATTCATAGAGTTTACTGGTTATCTCTTTGGAGATAGAGAGCCTTTTTCATCATAAGTCCTTAGGAATTGTCATGGATCATTGTCTTGATCAGAGATGCTAAGCCTTTCATGGTTGATCATCCTTATGATATTGCCATTACTCTGTCCAAAGTTCTCTCTACTTCTGCTCATTTCACTTTGCATGAGCCCATTTAAGTCTTCCCTGTTTTTTTTTCTGAAATCAGCCTTCTCATATATATAGCACAATAATACTCCATCACAACCATATACCACGACTTGTTCAGTTATTCTCCAGTTGATAGATATCGCCTCAATACCCAATTCTTTGCCACTATAAAAAGAAGTGCTATAAATATTTTTGTGCAAGTAGTTTTTTTTTTCTTTTTCTTTGCTCTTTTAAGGCTATAGGTCTAGGAGTGATATTGGAGGATCAAAGATTATGAAGTTTTATAGCCCTCTGAGCACAGTTCTAAATGGCATTCCAGAAGGTAGACCAGTTTACAGCTCCACCAAGAGTGTATCAGCATACTTATTTTTCTACACTGTCTCTAGCATTTGTCATTTTCTTTTTCTTCATGTTAGCCAACTGATAAGTGTTAAATGGTACCTCAGAGTTGTTTTAATTTGCATTTCTCTAATTAGTAGTAATTAAGAGCATTTTTTCATGACTATTGATGGTTTTGATTTGTTTTTCTGAAAAACTGCCTGTTTGTGTCCTTTGACCATAATCAATTGGGGAATGACTTATTTTTATAAATCCAACTTTAGTTCCCATATATTTGAGAAATGAGATCTTTATCAGAGAAAATGGCTGTAAAATTTCCCCCAAAATTTCCTGCCTTCCTTCTAATTTTGGCTGCAAAATTAGAATTGATTTTGTTTGTGCAAAATCTTTTAAATTTTGTGTAGGCAAAATTATCAATTTCATATGCTGTGATCCTCTCGATTCTATGTTTGGTCATAAATTCTTCTCTCATCCATAGATTTGGCAGGTAATTTTTTCCATGCTCCTCTACTTTGCTTATGATATCATCTTTTTAAATCATGTACCCATTTTGACCTTATCATGATATACATGTATGAATTTCCTTAAAGAGGAGAAAACTGAGGTCCAGAGTAAGTGACTTGTTCAGGCCACATGTTTAATGGAACACAATCTACAGAAGAAGCTTTCCAGAGGGAGCCCTTCGCATGTGTTAGGGTTTAATAAATATCACAAAGATTTCTGCATCTCATTACTCCATCAGGAAAGATGCAGCAATGAAAGAGTTTTGACCTGTTAAAAATTTGAAATAAATCCAGTCCGCAGGACATGTAATGAAATGTAACTAACTACCCACAATACTGAAATGTATTTCCACTATTACTAGCAATTCAGATAAAGTGTACTTTTCAGATAGAAATTTCAGCATTGGTTTACTCTATGACAACTATTTGCTGCTGTACAATGTAGGTAAATGATGTTGAAGTGCCAAATTGGTAAGAAATAGCATCCTGGAGAATACGAAGAACCTCTCTGTTCTGATATCGTCTATTTCCTTGTGAAATCTCTGGATATGTGGAACAATTTCTTCCTGGGATAGGAATTAGATTATGGAGGAGGTAGGTGCACATCAGCCCATGCTTAATTGGGCTCTTCTCTTCTTGTTAAAAAAAATCCCCTATTTCCTTTTTCATGATCATCTGTAGAATAGTGATGCCAAGTTCAAATTCATAGCCAAGCTTCACACTCCCAAATAGGCCTCCAACTCTCGCCTTTAGGGTGATATTCTAAATCCTGTGATTCTGTTCTTGCTGGAGAAATGAAGATTAAGCATGTTTTAAGGTTAGTGCCCATTTAATGACTTGCTTAATTAAGGAAGCAAAGGGTCCAGCATGTATGTGTCTAAACTATTATAATTCCCCAAAGATGATCAGAGCTGAGCCATGGGATCAGTGGGAAATTAGTGGGAAACTGCAAGTAATGAGGTACACAGGAGGACTTGGCTTCCCACTGAGCTTTTAAAAAGAAGGCATTTGTAGGACTGATTCATCTAACCTCGTGACTTCACTTCTCTCTCCCCAAAATGAGCCTTGCACCACGTGCCAACAATCCCAAGCACCCGCTGGTCCCAGATCTAAAGCCTGAGAAAGTTCAAACAATGAGAATATCTCTACCCTTTAATTTTGTAAGAAAAAGACATCTACTTTTCTGTTGTACAAAAGCTAAGACTATTTGTTTATTTATATTCTTTTACATTTAAAGATCAGTGTGAATACAGTTCTGTGCTAACACCATGCATTTACTATTAATATTGTTTTACATTTAAATACATTTGTCACTATTATGAACAAATAGCTAGCATCTCCTTAATAGTAAACTAACAGTTCTTTCCTGGAATGTTTTTTAATGCTTACAAACAAATCTCTAACAGACTAACTCTATTGGTTAAGCAAGCAGTCAAGAGAAGAGGATCCCAGTTTTGGAGATGAGGAAAACAAGGCTTAGTGCTGCAGTTAGGAAGAACTGAATTCAGATCCTGCTTGGGGATATTTATGAACTGTGTGACACCGGGACACTCATTTAGCCTCTCTCCCCCTCAGTTTCCTCATCTGTAAAATGGGGATAAGAACAGCACTTCTTCACAAGGTGGGTGTTGTTGAGGGCCACATGTGATCCTCATCCTATTGCTCTGAAGCTCAAATGACATAAAACATGTAAAGAAGAGAAATGAGATTGTTCTTAGCAGAGTGGAGAGATTGCTCTCAAGGTTCCCCTGCTAATATGCATCAGTGCCAGGGTCCATACCCACATCCCTCCTGACTGTAAGAATGGCTTTTTTTCCGCATAAAAGTGCCATTTAAGGCTCAGAACCGCCCCCCTAGGGTTGCCTCATTTGCTACTCTAATTGCCCTGCCAGTTGCTCCATCTAGCAATATCAGATGTTCCTAAGGATGGCTGGCTCAGTGGTCAATCCTGCCGTAAACGTGCTTTAGGTGCAGTTCCTCAGACAGAGCAGGTTTGGTGGTTGTTGCTGAATGCTGTGTTAAGAGGTTTTGTGGTGTCGCAGCACAGAGAGCGCCTTCCTTCATCTAGATATTTCAAATGTCCAGAAAAGGATTCCTGTGTAAAGGAGCCGGGGTTCTTAGTGGCAATTAGGCTTCATAGGAGTTGGTGGTGAGATGCAGCAGCAATCGTTGCCTGACTAAAGGCTGGTGTCCCGAGCAAAGGGAGAGCATTTCTACCTTCCAGACATCTGCAGTATCCTGAGTGCCTCATTCTAGAAAGGTTAGAATCCAAAGTGGGGTTGGGATGGCAGTGTGCTGATGGAGCAAAGGAAGCAGATAGGAACTAAGCTAAATGAGAATTAGTTAGGGTTAAAAAAAAAATACCAAAATACGGAATGGTGCTGAGCCTGGAGGAGAGATTTAGGGCAGGGAACACAATTTTACTTATCTTCAGATATCTGAAGAGCTCTTTTGTGGGAGAGGGATTAGACTTGCAGTGCCTGGCCCGGGAGGGCAGAACCAGAAAGGGCATAAAGGTGATTTTAGGTTGGATGGAAGAGAAGATTCCTTAACCATGAGAGATTGGGGAATTGGCTACTTTGAGAAAATAATGAATCCTTTCTCATCAGAAGTCTTCAAGCAAATCTGAATGTCCTCTCGTCAAGTAAGGGTAGAAGGAATTTTAAGTGTCAATCGACCAAAAGGCTACTGAGCTCCTTTCCAACTTTGAGATTCTTTGATTTTGTGATCATTAAAAAAAAGCTCAAGTTACTGAAGACAAAGCAGGTATTATTTTTTACATAACAATAATAGTTAGCAGATGGCATCTACTATGTTCCAGACACTGCACTAAGGCTTTACAAATATTATCTCATTTGGGGCTTACAACAACTTTGTGAGATAGATACTACTGCGATCCCCATTTTACAGTTGAGGAAACTGAGGCTAACAGAATCAAGTAACGTTGGTCAAGGTCATTCAACTAGTAAGTATCTGAGGCTAGATTTGAATTCAGGACTTCCTGACTCCAGGCCTGGCACTCTGTCCACTGTATTACCTCGTTGCGTTCTCTTATAGGACATAATACATATATATCAACAGTTCTGTACCAGAGAACAGGGCTAGGACATCATTAGAAGGGGTTTTAGATATCTAGTCCAACTTCTTCATTTTACAGTGAAAATACTGAAGTCTAGAGAGGTTAACTCAGCTAATAAATATTGGGGTACCTCCTTTCCCTGTCTGCAAAGTTCTGGAGATTGTTTTTTGTATCCCTGATGTCGAAGAATATTGTGTCTGCAAATATATAAATATGATTCTTCGACAGGAACGCTTTCTAGATGGCACCTGAGGCAAGCTCCTTGGAACCCCCATCATCATCCAGTCCCCTTCCCTGGGCAGATCTCTGTTCACCAGCTGCCACGGCCCCTTCATCCCAAAAGCACAGCTTTATGAACCAGAACCAGACGGGCTTCGGAGCTCCTCTTCCTTATCCCTCCTTCCCCCGGCTGAGAGGTAAGTGGCTAGCTCCACATCACACTGTGCATCAGGGTAGAGCCAGGAAGATTCCTCTTTCCTGAATCTCAGCCCAGGACTCTTCCTGCTGCCATAGTCCATGACAGGTTTTGGGCAAACAGTATTTGAGAATAGAAATTTCAAGAAATGACAACATGCGACATAGCTGGAAAGCATTTTAACATGAAGACTGCCTGACAGGAAGCACAGCCTGTGCCCTGCAGGTAGGCAAATGCAAATGACATGTAAATCACCCACAACCCTCTCCTTGCACTGTACCTGGATGTGCCCTTGGGAAATACCAGTGGAGACCATTGTTTTGAAGACTTATTCTTCCTGGGAAATAACTTACCGTATCTCACTGGGGGCTTGTCTTCAAGTTGTATTTTGTGGACTCGGTCTTTAACCCCTCCTGGCTGGGAGCTGAACAGGAACCCCAAGGCAGCATCATCGAAGCAGGCGATGCTGGGAACAATGGTCAACCAGTTCAGGAAGCTCAAGTTTCCACTAATGATAAGAATCACCTAAAGTGAGGGAAAAAAAAAAGAAAATGATGCATTGAAAGCAGTTCCGTCTAACAGAAGCAGCTTTCCTAGCTGATGGACCAGTTTTGTCATAGGAGAGAAAACAATACAGTGAACAGCTCCTATTTCTATGGTATTTTATGGTTTAAAATGGCTGTGATTTGTGGAACACCACAAACCTCAGGTGACCCGACGGGCAATGGAGAGCCGCAGGATGGCTGTAAAATGGCTACAGCAGGTTAACGGTGATGACCTGTGGGTGAGAAGTGAGGCAGAAGGAATCATTAAAGGCGTGTGTAACAGGAAGCCTGTCCTGTGGCAAGAAGGGGGGAGACCAGATGGCCAGCCCAACTTTGGTGATGGTATCCACTGAAAGAAGCAAAGGAAAGTCTTCCTTGTAATGAATGGATTGTGGTGTTTTTCAAAAGAGGCCTGGATTTAGAGCCAAAAAATGCTAACTTTAAATTCCATCTCTGCTACTTTCTACCCATTTGATTTTGTACCTTGGATGTCAGTTTCCTCATCTGTAAAATGAGGCATTTGGGTTAAATATTTCCTAAGGTCCCTTTCAGTTCTGGATCCTTTGATAGGAGCTTCAGAAAAGCAGGCCTATGTAAAATGGGTTTTTTTTCTATTTAAAACTTTTATTGATATCTTTTAGTTTTATATCACTTTTACTTCTGAATATGTCCTTGCCCCTTTCCCTACCCATTGAACTAGCCCTTCTTACAAAGAATTTTTAAAAAGAGAAAAGCAAAACTAACCAAGAAATAAACCTAGTCTAACAGTGTATATAATACTCCTTACCCACAAATCCCCTGATCTTTTTGGTAGAGAAGAGGGGAAGGATAGACTTTCTCAACTATTCCTTAGGATTAAGCCTCTTGATAATTATAATTGGTGTATTTCTTTTTTACAGTGCTATATTTCTTTCACCTGGCCCAAATGAACTACATCCTTGGGTCCTAAAAGAGCTGGCCAATAAGATAAGCTGAGTCATTGTTAGTGTTATTTGAAAGATCATGGAAAAAGAGGGGAGGCACCACAGGATTGGAGAAGGGCAAATGCTATTCCAATTTTCAAAATAAGTAAAGAACAGTCTACAAATTAGAGGCCAGTGAGCTGGGCCCAGGACAGTTCTAGATAGCTGGTGAACATCTAGAAAGGGAAGACATGATTACTAAGACCCAACATGGCTTTATCAAGAACAATTCATGTCAAGATAACCACATTTGCTTTTTGGACAAGATTACCAACATAGTCAAAGAGGGAAATTCCATGTAATAGTTTTTACTGGTGAGTGTGTCAGTATGCCGGAATTTCCAGTGGAGTATCCCAGGGATTTGTACTCAGCTTTGAGCTATTTAATATTTTTAGTCAATTATTCCATTTGGGGATAGATGGATATTCCTCAAATGGCACAAAATTGAAAGGGAATAACTAACTCAGTGAATGATAGGGGCAGGATCCAGAAAATTATTGATAGGTAAGATCACTGCTAGTGCCCCATCCAACTCTTAAATTCTTTGATTCCAGGATAAAATAACTGTGATCACTGGTCATTTTTAAAACCAAGGATCACTGTGATTTGACCTTCACACAGAAAAAGTTTAGATATTTCTTGCAATTACTTTTTATAATGCTCTGGCTTAGATTTTAATGCCTTTATACAAGGTAACTACTAACAATATTTTAGAAGTTTATAGTTAAAGACAAATTTATTTGATTTTGGTTAAGTAAAGCTATATATGAAGCTGCTTGGCATAGACTAGAATGCTAAGCTTGGAAGTAGGATACATGAGTTCAAATCCTGCCTCTAAAATATATTAATGTGTGGCCCTTGGCAAGTCATCTAACCAACCATCTAAACAAAATGTGACATATGCTATTCCCCTAAGACTTATCTTCTAAGTCATAGACTTCTATCAGAAATTTCTACACTGACATAATTATAAATTCAAATCAGAAGTTCTCCTTATTGATGAAATTTCAGGCCCTTTGATTCATATAAAAATACATACTAAAAACATTCTTAAACATAGGACACTGAATATTAGTATACAAGGGAACTGAAACGAGTTGTTTTTTTAAGCTGCCAAAAGTCTTGTACATGGAATTTAATTATACCTGACTTTTCCATAATATCAGTGAAATTAACTTTTAAAAAATCCAATGCTTTTCATGACCTTGTTTCCTAATAACATTCAACAAATTATATGGCAAAGAGTAGTATGTTAAATATGAAACTTATGAAAATTAAGATGGCACTGATGCTTCAAAACTGATCTCAGTTATAAGAAAACAAGAAGCCAAATATTCATTTGTTTATTGTCAGGTGCTGAAATTTGAAGGTTATTAGAGAGAAGAGGGATTAGACTTGTTCTATGTCACTCAAGATGGTAGAGCTAAGAATAATAGTTAGAAGTTAGAGAGGCAGATTTTAGTTTAATATTAAGGAAAACATCCTTACCACTGGAGCTCTCCAGAAATAAGAGTAAGCAACAACTTTGGGACTTAATGAGTTCTAGAGGACTCTATGACTAAGACTGCTAAGAAAGATATAGGAAGTTGGAAGATGACCTCTACAAGCCCTTTTCTCTTTCTCTTTCTCTCTCTCTCTCTCTCCCCTTTACCTTCCATCTTGGAGTCAATATTGTGTATTGGCTCCAAGGCAGAAGAGTGGTAAGGGCTAGTCAATGGGGATCAAGTGACTTGCCCAGGGTCACACAGCTGGGAAGTGTCTGAAGCCATATTTGAACCTAGGACCTCCCATCTCTAGGCCTGGTTCTCAATCCACTGAGCTACTCAGCTGCTACCCAGCTGCTACCCCTTCTAACTCTTTAATTCTGTGATTATCTCACTATTAATTTTATCTTTAAGGTTTACTAAGGGCTTTTCTCACAATAACTTTGTGAGGCGATCAGTATGAGTATTATTTTCCCCAATTTATAGATGATGAGAAGGAGACCAAGGGAAATGAAACAGATTACATGGCAAGGAGGTAGCAAAGGCAGGACATGAAATTAGATATCCTGACTCTGAATTCAAAACTCCTTTCTTTACGTTAAGATGCCTTTTTTTGGTTTCTACTAGTAGGACATTTGGTCTTCATGAAGAAAAGAATTACAAATTAAAATCATTCCTGATTTATTATTTGTCATTAGAGAGACACTGATCTTTTGGAGAAAGAGCTAGTTTCAGAGCCAGAAAGACCTGAAGCTATGTCTCACCTCTGACCAAGACCGATAGTATGACCCTGGGCAAGTCACTTAATCTCTCAACATTTGAAGCTACTTTCTAAGATGATTAGATGAAGAGAAGAACATTTGGCTAACAATTTTTAGACTTCTATTATATGATTTGTTTTTTTTTTGCTAAACTTCAACTAAAGAGAAATATGAGGCTAGTCAATTTCACCTCTTTAAACTGAGGCTTCCCTTTTGGGTTCCCATGAATTTAATCTTGGCCCCTGGGAATTTCCTTGGCTACAAGAGACACTAAGATCAGCCAAAAATTGATTTCTTTTGGCTCTCTGACAAACATGGAAGGAGTAAAGCCTCTCTAATTCAGACTCCATTAGTTTGGAACATTTCAGACAGTGCAAGCTGAAAATATATTTTAGGGAGGTTATTTAAAAAATAAGTATGTGATTTTCTTTGAAGCACTAGAAGTGCATATACCTAATATTTATGGTAATTACAAATTAATCTTATCTTTGCCTTAAATTTAAACCCATAAAGATCTCTACTGGGTAATAACAGTTTTCTACATATTATTATTTAACTAACAACAACGCTGAGACGTTGCTAACACCAACCATTTTCTTATCCTAATTTTAGAGATGAGGAAACTGAGACAGAATTAAGTGATCTGTTCAGAGTTATACAGCTATTAAGTGTCTGAGGCCAAGATTAAACTTGGGTCTTCCTGATTCCAGATCCAGGGCTTTGTTCACTGTATCACCTGCCATGTTAGAAGTGTCTGCTGAAAGCCCTAAAATGATGTTGGAAACCCCTCTAGGAGATCTTTAGGCACCTTGCTACCAAGGGATGGGATGTGACAGAACTAATATCTACCAGACTTTCCCCACAATATGGGTTAGAACTATCCCTCCTCCGTCCCTCTTGCACAGTGATTAGTTTCCCCTAAAAGGATGAAGATGAGGCTGGTTGGGAGAACTGGTTAGCTCAGCAGACGGAGAGCCAGGCCTGGAGAAAGGAAGAGCTGGGTTCAAATCTAATCTCAAACATTTGCTGTGTGTAAGACCCTTTGGCAAGTCATTTAACCCCATTTGCCTACCCCTTACCCCTCTTCTACGTTGGAACCAATACATAGTACTGATTCCAAGATGGAAGAAAAGAGTTTTAGGAAAAAAAAGGGGGAGTGGATAAAGTGGGCTTGGAACTTGATTGGCCTCTTTTTTCCTAATCCAGCTCCTGGTCATCTAAAGGAAGGGATCTCCTGAGATTCAAATAAAAAAAATGGATGTAAAGCATTTTGCAAACCTTAACGTGCTACATAAATGCCTATTGTTGTTATTGTTGTTATTCTCCTATAGTCACCAGGCCTCCAG
This sequence comes from Gracilinanus agilis, assembly GCF_016433145.1. Taxonomy (NCBI): domain Eukaryota; kingdom Metazoa; phylum Chordata; class Mammalia; order Didelphimorphia; family Didelphidae; genus Gracilinanus; species Gracilinanus agilis. Next base: position 139,627,544 of record NC_058130.1, on the reverse strand, counting down.
GATGGTGATGACTTCATTCCCTGAGTTGTGCTCCTGCTGAGTTCCAACAATGTTTACAGAGCAATAGGGGAGGGGGAGGGAGACTGGTAAATGTTTAACAACTGGGCTGTCTAGTAAAAAAAAAGTATACGCACACTCTTAAGTTTAATCTGCATTATTAATATGTTCTTAAGTCTAGAAAGTAACAATATATCATGCTCTGATTGGTAGTGATTGCCAGTTTCTGAGGGGTATATGCTCACACTAAAAATTTAATTGGAAGAATGGTTGTGTCATCAACAGAAATAGGGGAATTCAGAGGAGGAGTGGGTCTGGGGATAAATATAATGAGTTCTGTTTTGGAAATGTTGAGGTCTGAGACTTATAGGACAGTTAGTTGAAAATATCCAGTGGGAAATTATATACACACACATGACACAAAGGCATGTGTATGCATTTGGAATAAAGGGATATGGAGATCATTTGCATAGAGATGATAATTGAACATACAGAAGCTGATGACATCACCAGATAAGACAATACAGAGAAAAAAAACAGAACAGGACATATCCCCCTTGAGGGATATGGACAGTTAGTGGCATGACAAAACAAAGATTCAGTTAGGGCAACTGAGAGAGAGTAGTGGCACAGTTAGAAGGAAAACCAAGAGAAAGGAGTTTCATGAAGCCTAGAGGAGAGGGATTATCCTGGAAGAGTTTAGTAGGGCCAAATGTTTAAAACTTAATAGCTCTGTGGCCTTGGAAAACTCATCTATTTCTTTGAGTTTCAATTTCCTTATTACAAAACCGGATAATTAAATTTGTAATACTTTACAGGTTACACAGTAATTGTAAATAAAATGCTTTGAAAACTTTAAAATGCCATATAAATATGAAATATCATCTGGGTGTTCAGTGTTCTATAATCATCGTGGAGGTTTATGCCAGACAGAGCATCAAGGACTTAGTGAGGAAGACTAAGCCTTGACCCTCACTGGTAATATGTCATGCAGCCTGTGCAGGTCCAGAGTACTGATTCTCTAAGGAACCCTTAGAATCTCACCTTGCATGGAGTGGGCTGCCTTGCCCATTGCAGTACTACAAGTTGGAGGAACAGTATAGGTCTTTGTACAATGAGTCAGAACTCATTGTAAGAGAAAGGAAGCTGAATTTTTAGCAATCTTGAGATCTTTGCCTGTATGGAAAATAGGGTAGTGTTTTAAGTCAGAAAGATTATAGTAAGTCTTTTGAAAATGGAATCTCTGTAGAAAGAGAAAAAGCTCTCTTGATTTTCTCTGGGTTCAGGAATAAGGATTTACCGTATTCTATACCAGTGATGGCAAACCTTTTAGATACTGTGTGCCATTCCCTGCTCCCCCAGATTGGGTGCCATGCCTGCCCCTGCCAACTTACCCCAGACAGGGGTGGGAGAAAGGGAGGGAGTAAGTATAGAGGGGCGGGGAGGCATGGTAGAGAGGGGAAAGGGAGCAGCTCTGCCCGAGTCCTTCTTCCTTTCTAGGAACTAACTCTGGCAGGTGATGGCATGCATGCTTAGAGAGGGCTCTGTATGCCATCTTTGGCCACAGGTACACGATCATGGTTCTATACTGAGTTGTATATGTCCTTGTGAGCCTGAGTGCTTACAGGGGATTTAGATGTTCCACTTTCTGAGGAAGTGCCATATGCTGCTGACATTCTCAGGTTCCACCTGGGTAAGAGCAAAGTGAGCCAGATACTAAAATTACCAGGATTTCCTTGGAGAGGTACATAAAGTCAGGATTAAGTTTACCTGTCTGTCATGTCGGGGTTCAGGGGCCAAATAACACAGGGGTTATATTAGGAGAGTTCTTTGCATTGTTTGGGTTGTATTGGTAGTGCTAGAGCACTGGGCTCAGAGGCATGAAGCCCTAAGTTTAAATCTGGCCCAGGACACTTGCCAGTTATATGACTTTGGGCAAGTTATTCAACTTCTGCTTGTTTCACTTACTTCAACGTAAAATGGGAGATGATATTTGTAAAGTGCTCAGTGCAGGACCTAACACAGAGCAGGAGCTCTACAAGTGCTATGAATGTTAGTAACAACAACAGTAATAACTGTTCTTCACTGTAGGTATCTGTGCCTTTGCTGGTGCAAATGCTCCCACTCACAAACGACAGCTCCTTCTGTTAGAGTAGGTGACCTTCATGAGTTTCCTGGTCAGTTTGGCCAAGTATACAGACTATCATCGGGGCCAGACTGAAAGTCTCCCCAGAATCCACTGATACTTGCAACTCATGGGTGAGTCTTTTTAATGTCCGTAGACAAGGATGTATCTGAGCCATTCCACTGCCTACGGATCAATGTAGGTAGTCAGCTATATAAGACATCCATTGATTGCTTACTGCATGCCAGGAACTGTGTAAAATATTGAGAGAGGGGTGTGCGTGTGTGTGTGTGTGTGTGTGTGTGTGTGTGTGTGTGTGTGTACACATGTGTGTGCTATTCAGAAAGAGGCCGGGTAAGGATGTTGGCCTCAGAAAAATAAGGCAAAATCTCAGCTACTGGAACCAGGGAACCAGGGTTAAGGGGAGCAGGGGGTTCAAGATTCTGTCTGAGCAGAGAAAGACCATATTTGACCCATCTTTCAAAGCTCTCATACCAGCCATTTGGCCTACAACTTAGCCCACTGAAAGAACTTACTAGGGTCTCCATCCCTAAGGTATATTGTCTTACCTGATTACCTACTTAAGTCTAGTTATGTCTTTCACAGTGAGTGAGTTCATAGTAAATTCAGCAAAACAGCATTGCTCATAAGTTAGGTCCTAATGGACAAGGACCCACTGGGCTAGCAGAAGAGAATTGTGGCTGGCATGTGAAGAGCACAAAAACCCAAGGGACCTGGGCAAGCATGATTTTGAAGGTACCATTTATTTTAATGACAAAAGCTTCCTATTCCCTATTCATCTTGATAGAGGGGTCATTTTCTATCAGCTGACTCAGAACAGGAAACTTTGAATGAATAGTTTTGTGGCATCTATTCATTAGTAACTAGGGTCCAGTAACAACAGGTAGACGACTAATTTTCAAAATTAATTTTCAAAAAGCAAATGGTTTTGGGGAGTTTATTGTTCTAGAAATCTAAGGATCATTTATTCTGGCCACCCGTATGTTCTTGCCAAAGACTTCACTCCAGCCTCATCTATATGGCCAGGGATTGCAAACATAGGACCCAAAATATCTTAATGATCTGGGGGAGAGATTGCTGGGTAGTCTGCTGGAGGTTGGAATTGAGGTTAGAATTCCTTGAAAGGAATATATCTTCAGAGGGCCTTACTCAAAAGATGCAGACTTGCAGATGACTCACAAAATTGGGGTCATTAGAATTCTCAGGGAGTAATATCGATTCTCTAAAATTCCAAGAATCTCAAAAAACCTCTAGAGGCTTTTTTTCTTTTAAGGTTATGTGGAATCAAGTATCAGTTTCTTTTGGATTATGTGTGGAATCATCTAGATTCTTCCCATCTACCATATTCCCCAAAACCTGACTGAGCAGACTCCCTGGATTTCTTTAGGAGTTTTTTCCCCACCTAGGCTCTGATATGGGCCACTATATGATCAACCCAGTTGGGAGCTTTCTGAATTAATTCAGTTTTCCATTGTCTACCATAAATGTACTAGGTATCATCTGCCTTCCTTACAGGACATGAAGGGGAGGTGATAAAGCAAAGTACTCTGAATTCCTAAATCTCCATCATTAGAGAGGAAATATTTTTCATGTCACCAGAGACTGATACTTTTTGATGTTAACTACACAGGATGGTTTGGGCAATTCCAAGTGCTATTCACAAAATCCCAAGTTGAGGATGCTAAAAGGACCCTTATAGAGATCAGCTCAAGAGAGCTCACAATACCTCTGGTAGTCTATCACTTACAACATTCCCCCATTCCAGTGGAAATGTGGGTGACTAGATAGGCTTGTTGGGGTTTCCTGGTGTGATAGCCACAGAATTTTAGATAAGCACGAGGAATTGGATAGCCATATTTTACCTAGCCTAGGCCTGGTCTACCTATAAAATGAGGAAATTTGTACTACTTATCTTGTATGGGAGCAAAATGTTTTGTAAATCTTAAATGTGATTTACAATCATTATTATTAGTACTACTGGGTTCACGCATATATATTATTCTCTTGTTAAGAGGAATAAGCAGTGATGAAGATAAAAAGCAGATCCATTTTAGCACTACCTGTCTGAACTGTACCAACAGAACTTGATCCTAGTTCCTAATTCTAAAGAAGAGTGCTGGTGACAGTATTAGGCATTCTTAACAATAGGCAGGGAAAGGAATCTGCTGCTACATTCAGCAAACCTGTTCTCTGGGGAAAAGGAACAAAAAGAAGTAATTGTGGTGGGAGACAGCAAGTCTGGATTTTATTGCTATTACTCTGCATGGCAGGCAATGGTGCTGGCAAATAGCACAGTAAAAATCTGAAATGAATTAAACTATTTCATGGGAGAAGTGGATTCTTTGAGGTTGGCAGAAACCTGCGACATTACTTGTGGGTTTGCGTGGCAAAAATACATTTTGGAACTAGGGCAAATAAATACAATCCCCTCCCACTTAATGTTGTTAGTTGGGCCCATGGAAGAAGAGTAGGTGAAACAATATTACATGGGATAGTTACCTTCCTAGGAACTATGAATGGTGCAAATAGGACAGTTAAAAGACTCAAAGGAGGTAATGCTACTGGTCTCAAGCACTTGCCTGGATTGTCACCAACCATATGATGTGAATCTTGGGTGGTCAGCTGAGCAATTTTTAAGCAAAATTTCCAAATGTTATCGTAGAGTTTGGTGAAAATGTATTAATGACTTAAAAAGAAAACCTGAATGACATACTTTAGAGAATTATACAGGAAAATTGCCCAGAAATATAGGAAGTCAGCAACAATGTATAGATAAAAAAAATCCACAAGGACACCAACAGAAAACTTTAAAACTTCAATGTAAGTCAATCAGAGTAATAGAAGATTGGTTACTTCTTGTTCATAAGAAATCAAAAGGAAAAAAATCCTGAAATAATAGGATGCTTTGCTTGTGATTTTTCAATTCTATGTTCCCTCTTAAATTCTCTTCCCCCTCTCCCTCCTCCCTGTGTTATTTCCTTGTGGAATTTACTGTTTTTGTATACAAATATTCTCTTTCTCTCCACATACACATAAATGTGTATACATCCCCCTTTTACATGACTCAATGAGATGCCCCCAACACCTATACTTCAACCATATCTATATATTTTTATTATTGCATACCCTAATCATATGAAATAGTAAGTTCTTCTCTTTACTTCCTTATTTATTCCTTAGTGTATTCTTTTCCTCATTCTTTTATTTTGTTTCTTAAAATCAATAAAACAGAAAAGAACCACTCACAGGTTTTATGTTTATCTTCTTAAATTTCTTCTGTCTTAAAGATATTAGGATTCTGAAAGGACACTTGTATCTTTCCTCTTTTTTTTTAATGTAACTACTCCATCATCATTCAGTTCCTTTCCATTTCTTTAATATATTTATTATTCCAGGCTTCTCTTGTTGCTTGTGCTTATATTTCAAAAATTCTACCTAGCTTGGGTCTTTTTTATTTTTAAAAAATGCTTGAATGTACCTTATTTGTTAAAGGTCCATTTTTTGAACCCAGAAGGTTATGCTCAATTTTGAAGGCTAAGTTATATTTTGTAGTAAGCCTTTTATATTCTGCCCTTTGAAAGATTATGTACTGATATTTACTTTTCTTAATAGTAGTCCCAGTTTAATCTTGTGTAATCCTGACTATGGTTCATTGGTACTTGAACACTTTTTGGCTGGTTGGCATATTATTTCTTTGACTTAGAAGCTTTGGATTTTGACTATGATATTCTTTGTTATATTCAATTTGCATTCTAATTCTGATGGATCTTAGAAGTTTCATTTTTTGAAATATGGTATCTAGGTTTTTTGTGTGCTCATGATTTCCATGGACATCTGATGGTTGTTAAATTATATTTCTTTAGCATATTTTCCAGTCATTTGTTCTTAAGTAGATATTTTAAATGTTCTAATTTTTCAGTCTTGTGACTTTGTTCTATTATTCCTTGTTGTCTAATGAAATATATGAATTCTATTATTTCCTAAATTCTGAGTTTTTTAAAAAATAGGGTTCACTACTTTGGTAAAGTTTTCATTCTTTTAATCTAAGCTATTAGTAAATTTTTTCCTCAGGAGTTCTTATTTTATTTTATTTTTTCCTTTTTCATTTCTTCCATCTACCCTTGGGGCAAGATTTTATCTTCCCGGAAGCTCTGCTTGCACTTACTCTGCTTCAGAGTTTAACGCTCTTAACCCATTATATTTCTTTACTGTCTTTAGCATTTTCTACTTACTCATGTCTTTAGCCTTATTGCCTAGATTGTGATTACACACTCGGTTATGATTAGCAGGTCCTTCCTGGTCCTGTCATCTCGGTAGTATGGATGTTACTTCTGGATGAGAAGGCTGAGCCAAGGTCCTACGTACTGCCTGATGTCCTGATAGCTCAATATGGATGTCTGCCTCAGCCTCATTTCTATCTCCTCATTGTACACATCAACTAGGAAGTCTATCCCCTTTTGGTGTCTTGATAAGCCCTGTCCATATCCTGGAGGTCAGCACCACTCTCTAGCATGGAGTACTTGGGTGCTGACATCCACTGAGAGTTGGCTCTTCCTGCTGTAACTCCAACAGAAGTACTGGCTTAAGACTTTTTTAGAGTCTCAAGGTGAATCCACATTGATCAATGGATCCTTACACACCTGATCTATAAGGGACCGACTCCTTTCCCTGTGGTGATTCCAACTGCTCAGGGACATCATCCTATTAGCTTCTGGTTCTATTTACTGAAGATTAGGCTGGCATGTGCTTGCTCAGGGTTCCCACAAGCTTTAGGCCATCTTCTTGTGCAGTTTCTTTTGGGTGGAAAAGTATCCCCTGTTCCCTTTTTAAAATTACTGTTTATTTTGGTACATTTTTAAGGAAGGCTTTGTCAGAGGAGCCAGACTGGCTAGAGTCTTGCATATCACTATCTTCCCTGCCTAATGAGATCTTGGGAGTTATCTTTCCTCATCCTCAATCTCCTTTATGCTTGGTGATGCCCCAGATTCTTCTTACTCCTTTTTAAAGAACTTTTTCTTTCTGGGAGGCAACTGGATGCCTCAGTGGATTAAAAGCCAGGCCAAGAGATGAAAAGTCCTGAGTTTAAATATAGCCTCAGAACTTTCTATCTGTGTGACTCTGGGTAAGCCACTTAACCCTCATTGCCTAGTTCTTGCCACTCTTCTGCTTTGGAACCAATAAAGAGTATTAATTCAAATAGAATTAGAAGATAAGTTAGGGTATAAAAAACAAACCTTACCTTCTTAGAATTGATGCAAGCATTAGTTCCAAGGCAGAAGAGTGGCAAGGGCTAGGCAATAGTGGTTAAGTGACTTGCCCAAGGTCAGAAAGCTAGGAAATATCTCAGGCCAGATTTGAATTCAAGTCCTCCTGTCTCTGGCCTAGCACTCTATCCACCGAGCCACCTACCTTTCTCTAATCCAAATTTTTCTAACAAAAGACAAAATCAAAGAATGAAAGATGTTTTCCATACTTTAATGATATCAGTTTGAGTATAATTTTCATAAGCACAGTTACAATTAGTAGATACAACAATAATATATAACAGTAAGTATAACAAACAATTAATTAACTACTTTCCATTAAAGTATAGTAATTTGTCGATCTATAGGACTTTTGTTCATGTCTTTTGATAAATCCTCCATAATTATCTACATAATACACTGGGGAAGTCTTCCTAGTTGGTTTTTCAATATTTTGTGGATACCAGCACCACACTTAGGCTACATAACCAACATAAAACTTGTAATTTTTATATGATGAAACCTTTTCTTTTTCTAGTCATTCATATACACATGTCTCCTAGCCATGACTTACAAAATATGCGTGTCATCAGTGGTGTCTTTTGTAGTATATCTCCTCCATTATCTTTATATTTCACTTTAGGATACTTTCAATGGTACCTGGGATCAAAGTATCATATAACTTAGAGTCATATAGCATCAACAAGAAAATACTGTTAATTGGTTTCAGGGAATAGGTTGGAATCATTGAAAGGCACAGTTACATCAGTGTGATAAATCTCTGACCCATTCATTGATGGAGGATTGAACATGAATTCAAAGGAAAACTAAAGATAAAAGAATGCAATACACATTATATACACACACATTAGTGTGAAGGAATTTCAGTTAAAGTATAATCAGTCAATGAATAAACAGATTTGTAGGGATTAGTTGTTGAGTTTGAAAGAGGGAGAAGACAGGTAGTATCTTTTGCAGAAGTCTGATGCATGGCTTTGCAAAAGGAGGGTTGGCTCACGCAAGGAACTAAAACAGAAGAGATTCCAGAGTGTGAGGAACCTATAAAAGGAGACTCACAGAGACAGTTGAGGGGAATGTTCCTGTCTCTTCAAGAGTTTGAAGAGAGCACTTCCTGCTATTGGTTACCTGACTTTCTTTGGGAAGCCGTTGGTTTTGTTCTTGTGAATCGTTCACCTAACCATCATGTCTTTGAGAGAGGGAACCTGTCCACTCTGATTTCACCTGTTTCCATCAACTGAGTTCCTGTGATCTAATGACATAAGAGAATTCCATCCTAGCTAAGAAAAAGTCAAGAAGAGGCCAGTGACCTGTCTGTCTGGAAGTGAAGCCTTGGCCATATTTGGCTGGGCCTACTAGGGTGACTCCATCATTTACCTCATCTTATCCATTCCTGATAAACTAGAAACTCATCCACCATCAATGTTTGGAGGGCCAGTAGGTCAGGAAGTTAGATAGGGTTTGGGGTTTAAGACAGAGTGTAGAAGAAGTAGCAAGAAGACAAGAAGAGGATTTCATGAGAAATCTGTAGATTGGAGGGAGGAGAGTTAGAGGAACAAAATTAGGGAATCCATTCCTTGGCCCTCCTTCCCTTCCCTGTGTTGAAAATAGTTAATAAACCAATTTACTGTTTACAAGATCAAGAAGCAGTCAGATTGCATTTATAACTGTCATTCTGCTGGTGAGGCCTACCATAGGAGACTCACAAGTTCTAACCTTCTTTCTCAGTGCTCCTAAGGTGACACAGTCAATAGCAGAACCTAACTTTGAACCTAAGTCTTCTGACTCTTTGTTTTGGCACATTCTGTTGACTCTGTGCTTGCCTATCCTGCCTCAGCTGGAATGGGCAATTTCTCAGAATGTATTGATTCTTTTGATTAGTCAGGGAAGACTCATTGCCAATATCCAAAGTGATTAACTTGAGGATTCTTACAGTATTCTCTCATGGGACTATAACACTAGAGGCATCTTGGGTGGGTGCTGCCCTTTTGCTAGCATGCAACAAAGGCCACATGTGACATGGATACAATCCCAGCAGGGTGAGTTCCAAGACGCATCTGGATTTCTGTATTAGGGATTGCCTCACTGAATAGTCTAGCCACTTTACTACTCAAACCCAACATGCTATAAATGATTTAACATGCTGGCATAACCCAGCCTGGAGGATTCTACAGAGAAAAAGTAGATTCTTATTCAAGGCTGTTTGTATTTTGAGAGTGATCTGGATTCTTACCTAGTTAGTCATGTTTCTTAGGATTTAGGACTAGTTAGATTAATTAGCTGATTTCTTTTTCTACTTGAATGCCACCAAAAAGGGACTTACCGTCTTAACCATAAAAAATTAAGGTAATAAAGTCTACTTAATGGATTACGCGTTGAAAAATAATGCCCCTGATGTAATCAAGTCATTTATTTTCCAGACGGAGACCAACTAATGAGAATTTCCTCCACACTCAGGTCAGATTGAAAGCAATAACTTTGATTGGTTCCATTATTTTCTAAACATACTTTACTATGCACACAGCTGGCCTTTATCTCCCAGTGAATCTGTCCATCTAACATGATTCGTATTGAAGTCAGAAAATAAATTCATAGATGAGGAAATCCAAAATCTAGTTTTGGGTTTGATGTACCATTATCAATGGAGGCCAAGTTTTTAAGCAACTTCCAGATTAGTCTGAGTTTTTAGAGCATTGGTCGTATGTTTCAGTCTTCATACCATTTATTAGTTCTGGGACTTGAAGGCAAGTCACTTTGCCTTTCTAATGCTAGCTATTTCTGAGCCTCTATTTCATAATTAGTAAAGTAGGGATAATACTCTGTATCACACAATGACATTATGAAGAAAATGAGTAAATTGCAAGGCACATTGGAAATATCAATGACATTAATAACATATATAGTCACATTTGGGAATTGAGATTTCTTAGTGATATAGAAGTAGCACGAATAAATGAAACCAAGGTCACAAACAAAATTCACCAGAGGATAAGACAGGTGCTCTCATTTGCATTCAACCCTAGCTAACAGAAGATGGACTTAAGCTGATAACCAAGAAGTAGGAAGTTCTGAATCTCATTAGTAAGTATCTGAACAGATTCTGCTATAAGCTCACATCTCTTCATGATTCCTTTCTCTCTCTACCATGTTCCTTTCTTTCTGTTCACACCTAATCCAATTTTCAAAGAGAGTACAAATTCTTAATGTCACACATTTAATCCTCAAATTGAGACTTGTTGTGTGCAGATGCAAAGCATGGAATCCTTTGCATCTGCACACAACAGACTTCAATCCACGGAATTGTTGGTTATCTCTAAAAAGTCAAATCTGGGCTATGTGACAGTATAAATTACCATGGTAAATACACCATTTTGAGCTGAGGTCTCTAAGTTGGCATACTGTTAAAGAAGACTTCATTTTTCCCATTTAAAAAAAATACTTCATCATATACTTGTGTCTCTGAACACAGGCATGTTTTCATTGAGAAGAATGATTTGAAAGTTAAAATTTTCCAAAATCTTGGCAGGACATTTAAATAGAAGTGCCATGAGATCCTAAAGTGAATATCTGGCCCATCTACAAAGGTCTGGGCAATGCAACAAAACTAAAGTAAAAGAGAGACAGTATGGGGTATAGATAAAGAGCCCACTAGAAAGATAGGCCTGGGTTCAGGCTCCACCTCTGACATTCTGACTGATTTCAGGCAAATCATTTAATTTCACATGGTCTTTGAGAGCAGATCATTTGCCTATCAACCTTTGTAGGAGTTTCCTTATCAAAGACCACAGTAGTTCCCTGCACGGATGAAATTGAAAGTCCAGACCACCTCTCCATCAAAATAAGCCAACAAAAAAGCAATCCAAAAATAATTCTGATTATTGAGTAACCATAGACTCAGATAATTAACCAGAAGATCTTAGAAGAGAATTACATTTGATGTCATTGGACACAACACTATGGTTCTTGAATTCTGAAGTTATGTACTGATCAAAAACCTTATAACTTGTGTTCATTAGCAAAAAGCCACACTATCATGTTGTCTGGTTTCTAAAACATTTTTGGTATGGAATTCCAAATTTCTTATGATTTGATTCTGATTGAATTAACTGTTACAATGTGAAAAATTATTTTTAATTGGGCTGATTTAACATGGGCTCTTTAGCTTTAAAATTTAAAGCTAAGTCATGACTGCCTGGGCAGCCTGTCACTTCCCTTATAAAGTGTGGATAAAACAACAAAAAAAGATATTTCTTATACTAGTTTTCCATATCCGTCAATTAAAAAGTAATACATGTTTGGCAAAAACCTGAAAGAAACTTGGTTCATCTGTTTGAGCTGGTTCTTGATGACCACTGTATAAAACAACTCATTGTCAACTTCTATGTGGCAAATGGGCCTGGACTTACTAAAACCAGCAGCTTATACATTAATGACAACTTACAGTAATAGAATACTTGAAGCTTACAATGGCTTTGGGTTCATCTTCCATCTAATTGGTTATTTTTTGGGAGGAAACATCTAACCATTCAAATGATCACTATAAAGAGTTAATCTTGTTCCCTAGATTTGTATAGTCAACAATGAGCCTAACCCTTTGTTGGTTGAGGAACAACTGTCTTCTGGAGTTTAGCATACCCTCCAGCCAATAGATCTGTAGTGAATCAGTTTCTTATTTACTTTGGCCAGCAAGGAGTATTTATCTAATCCTTCCTTTTTCTGAAATTTCCTAATTTCCTCCCTGTCTCCCTCCTTTCCCCCCATTCTATTCCCAAAGAGAAGTTCATATCAGCTCCCTGTTATTCTTCAGAAAACAAGTATTAAATAATCCAATTAAAAACCACTGTCAGAAGTGTTTCAAGTAAGCCAAATTTACCTCATTGATTCTTTTATTCATTCATCAATTCATCTTATTAGCAGTGCAAAGCAATGTTCACAGAAAGGACTATCCCTCTCTACCTGAATTTGGATATTAAAGTCACTCAGCCTAGCACCCAAAATGCAACTTGCAATATTTAAGTAGCAAGCCAACAGAATAGTCCATTCACACAATAATCTGTAGCTTTAACCAAGAAATGGGAAATAGCTTGTTGGTATGAGGGATTCGTAAGGATAACAATCATTTGTCTCCACTCTGTTAATTCCCATCTCAATACATTCTGACATCCTGAATCCTGTTCTGGCTTCTTTTTGCTAAGGTTCCATCTCTTTTTAGCTGGGCAAAATTTAAACACACAATTATAACAAACAGATGGTACCTGCCCTGCTTTTTGGATTTTATTAAGGCACAGTATTAATCATGGTAATTGGGTAGGAATTTTAAGGTTATAAAACTACAGCATGTCTAATGAGCGAACTCCACATAGGAGGAGCCCAGGCTTTTAATCTAATAATGTCAGTTTTATGGATTATGACGGGAGTTTTATGAAGTGTGATATGAAATACTGTGGATTCATGGCTCTCGCTGGATTAATTTGGAAAACTAGTTTTCCTGGTTCTAAGCCCAAAAACAATTATTCCTTATATTTCTCTCCCTTGCACTGTTACCAAAGCCCTGGGCCAGAAAAATGGTACAGCCCCTACTCCCTCCCCTCCCCCAAAAGCCCTCCCTTCCCTAATCCTTATTTTGGGTTGGTTTGCCTTCAAAGTGCTCACTAGCATAGACATGTCTCTAGTGAGAAGGGAAGCAGCAGCTTGTAAGGGGTACAGGGTAGCATGCTGGAGCACTCATATGCCCAGCACAAGTTTCTCTATTACTGACTTAAGACTTCAGTTTAAACAGGTGAGTTATCATAGACAGGAGCGACATCTTCCTTCAATTGGACCGGACTGGGGCAAAAAGAAGCAGCCTCCTTCTGACTGGTTCAGGGAAGCCAGCAGCAGTGCTCAGTGCTGGGGGGTGTGGGCTGAGGTCTAATATGACTCACTCCCCTTGGAGACATGTGAGAGTCATCTTCTCTCAGCTCTCTGCAGCTGGACTACCTTTGCCCTTGCTTGCAATTACATTTGTGGTCTGAACCAGTTTCTGCAGATGGAAGAGTTGAAGCAGTTTCCTTTTACTATCTATCTTCAGGATGCAGATTTAACCATGTTCACCATCTGGAAGTTCAAAATGGCAAATCAGGTTTGGATCTCTACTTACCCAATTATTGGTGATGGAATTCAAATGGTTTCAATTTCCTCTCAGTATCAGTCCGAGATATCAATCAGAATAGGGGTGGACGGCATTGCTCTGCAGGGCTTAGAATATTCAGAAAAAGCCAGCACTGGCTCCTTTTTCCTTCTCCCCAGTCAGGACCAAGGACTTAGGGGGCTGAGGCCATGAAAAGATGGAAGCCGAGCACTGAATGACTCTTTCTGTGTCTATAGACCGTCAGAATGGAAAGAACCTTGGTTTTGGAGTCACACAGAATTGGAAAGGTCCTTAGTGGCCATTTAGTTCAGTTCACACGCCAAACACACACACACACACACACACACACACACACACACACACACAAATTTGACAAGGACTCACCCAGCCTCATTCTTTGCCTGAGGACCTCCAATGAAAGGGTGTGAATCTATCACTTTCTTAGCCCATTCCATTTGGGCTACAAGGAAGTTTTTCCTTATATCAGGCCTAAATTTGTCTCTTTCCAGCTTCTATCTATTTATCCTAGTTATTTCATGAACCAAGCAGATCAGTCCTTACACTACATGATTGTTGTTGTTTTTCAGTCATTTCAGTCATATCTGACTCTTCATGACCCTATGTGGGGTTTTCATGGTAAAGATACTGGAGTGGTTTGGTATTTCCTTCTCTAGCTCATTTTACATATGAGAGAACTAAGGCCAAAAAGGCTAATTGACTTGCCCAGGGTCACACAGCTAGGAAATATCGGAGGATGGATTTGAACTAAGATGATCTCCTAGCACTCTCTCCATTATATAAGTAGAAGATCATGAAGACAATTCTATGGCAAAATGGCTAGAATGTAACCTTGAGCAAGACTCAAAATACCCAGCCTCAGTTTTCTTAACTCTTAAATGGGTATTTAAAAGAACTTGTTATTGTGTAGATCAAATGAGATTTATACATATATATGTATGAATACATACATATATTTATGCATATATTGCATATATGCATATACACATATCACTCTGTAAATCTTAAAAGCCCTCTATAAATTTCAGGTATTTGATGAGGATGTTTTCCAAGTGTCTTCTCCAAACTGAATATCCTCAATTCCTTCACTTGGCAAGGATTCAAGACAGGGATCCAAAGAGCAATAATTCAAACATGCTATTTACTACTTTTTCTGACCTTAGGCAAGTCATTTTGCTTTAGCTTTTTCACCTGTAGACTAAGGTGTTGGACTAGCTGATCTTTTAAACTCTGAGCTTATTATCCTAATGGAGGGTTGTGTCATCTAGAGTACAAAGCAGAAAAAAAGCAGCAGGGATGAGGGTTCAGTTTTGAAGAAGATGCCTGAGCCAGTCCCTTTCTAGAATGCCATCATGCCAAGTTTTGGTCACTGATCTAGTTTGTGGGTACTCGGAGGAAGCAAACATAGCCCGTTAACCTCAAAGCAGCTCTCTTTCTTCTTCTAAAATGAAGAACTTCCACTTGAGGAAAAAATTACCCCTAGCTAGTTCTTCCTACTCACTCTAAATCCAAACTTCAAAAAAGATCAGCCATACCACAAGATATTACCATTGCTGAGAGATAGGAAGGACATGCTGAAAAAGTCCAATTTGATTTTAATGTGCCTTCAGTTACTTGCGTACCATGAAAACCCAGCCTCCCACCATGAAAAAACTGGCTATGATTTCGTCATCTGGTTTTAGTTTGAAAAATACTTATAGATGGAGTATTTCCTGAGAATTACTATAGGCAAAGTCAAAAAAAATCCCAATAAATAACAGTGGTGAATATACTTAACTGACTCTGTTACTCATTTAATCTCAGCCATTTTTTGGCTCTGCTTATATGAAGCTTTAATCTCTCTCTCACAGGAGCATGCAAAGAGAAGCACCATATAGGAATGTTTTCTTTTAAATTCATTCCCCTTATTCAGTAGCTGAGAACATGTATGCAAGCCAGAGAAAATAAGGGTAACTTGTCAGGGGTCTTGTAGAAGGAATTCATGTTCCAGGTAGCCATGGGATTAGATGATGCCTGAAGACTTTTCTCACAGCGAGATTTTGTGGATCTAAGAAGGTCATGAGAACTTCCAGGATACCAGTTGAAAAGAAGCTGAACTTTTAGGCTTACCAAAAGTGCATTTGGTCTCTCTAGCCAAATCTTTTCTTTTCTTCTTTTTTTAAAATTTTTACTTTTAAATATTTTTCCATGTTTCCATGATTCATTTTCTTTCCCTCCCCCCTTCCAGAGCCGACAAGCAATTCTACTGAGTTGTACAAATGTTATCACTTGATACCTATTTCCATATTATTCATTTTTGCAGTTGAGTAATCTTTTAAAGCCCAAACCCCAAGTCACATATCCATATATACATATGATAAGTGATGTCATATGTTCTTCTTTTGCATTTCTACTCCCATCGTTCTTTCCCTCAATGTGGTTAGCATTCTTTCCCATAAGTCCTTCAGGAGTGTCCTTAGCCAACTCTTTTCATTCAAGAGCTGACCAAGCAGTTTGGGCATTAGGCATGCTGTTACCTTCTTTCTGTCTGGCTCCATGCTTTTTGACCATGCAAATGAAAACATTATAAAAGGGAAGCCGGCTCTGAGTAACCAAAAAACCAGCAAAGGTTCCAGAGAAGAGACAATGAAATGCATCTTTCTCTTTAGTGAAGATGTGGGGGACTACTAGGGCAGAATAGGTATGTTCTATCAAGTGCTGTTAGATATATTTTTACTTATTTTCTTTGTTACTGAGAATGGCTTAATTTTAGAGAGGTTCCAGAAATTATTATTTTATAAAATCATATTTGTATCACTGTCATTTTAAAAATCTAAATCCAAAAATTAAAAAAAACAGTTTTAGGCTTCTCATTATTCAGATTCTGGCTGTTTCTTATTGACAGAGATAACTAAGAATAGTTGGTCAGACAAAATGGTCATCACTTAGCATGCTTTCTTCCTTTTTCTTTTTTTTTTTTTAACTCATACCTTCTGTCTTAGAATTAGTACTATGTATTCATTCCAAGGCAGAAAAATGGTAAGGGTTAGGCAATGGGAATTGCCCAGGGTCACATAGTAAGGAAATGTCTGAGGCCAGATTTGAACCCAGGACCTCCCGTCTTTGGGTCTGGCTCTCTATCTACTGAGCTACATTGCTGTCCCTGCTATGT
Organism: Gracilinanus agilis; assembly: GCF_016433145.1. Classification (NCBI taxonomy): domain Eukaryota; kingdom Metazoa; phylum Chordata; class Mammalia; order Didelphimorphia; family Didelphidae; genus Gracilinanus; species Gracilinanus agilis. Next base: position 139,610,841 of record NC_058130.1, on the reverse strand, counting down.
CTTATTTCTGATATCACCAGCCCAACAAATTACTTGTGAGGCTTACAATTTAAGACTGGAATTATTCTGGTTTGGGCACAGCCTTGTGCCTAGAATCCCAGACTTTAAAAAGTTTAGAGAATATTTTCCCTTATATTTAAAGTCAATCTATTATAAAACTGATCAGGAATCCAGACTTTGCCATGGACACATGGATGATGAGGATGGGGCACTTGTAGGGACAGAGGCCCATGTTCAATATTCTAACACTATATCTGGGCAGATGCCAGCACATGGACTCCAGGGCAGCAGTCACTTTTCTTCTCTTTTCCATAGGCCTATCTATTATTTGTGGTCAGGTCTTAGTTCTAGACTGGATCTCCACCACTGGGCTACTGCTTACAGTTATCTTCCTTTAGAATGATGACTGGAAGGTACATGGAGAAAATGTTTGCAGAAAGGTAACTCTATAGCAGGAGAGCAAACAAACAAATGCAATCCATTTCAAAGTAAAATGGAAAGGGGTTCTGGTTTATCTGCTGTTCTAGATTACAAATATCACTATTTTCTACCACTATTACTGGTAACTGAGAGTTGACTGTTTATTATATAATACCAACTTTGGGAGTCCCTCCCAGAGACTTTGGTTACTGTTACTATATCTTTAAGAGGAAATATGATCTTGGGGACAGGCTGTTTAATTGTCATCTGGAGATAGTTAACTGTCATGGCTGAGAGAGACTGTGATGCACAGAAAGAAAGGATAAGAGAAGTTCTTTCCTGAAAGATTGAGCATGTTAACTGTTGAGAAGAAAGAATCTAGAGAGACATTTCTTGAGGGAAATGAGTTTAACTCAACCCACGGAGAAACTATCCTGAAAATAATTCTCAGGAGACTTTGATTTCCATTTTGAGATAGAAGAATGGTAGCGTCTGTGGAGAAGTCAGAAGCAGCAACTGAAGACTAGAAGTGACTTTGATTTTTCTCATAGCTGATGCATTGTTGAAATATTTAAAATATATCTTTGGATATATTTGCTACATTGTTGATACATTATATACTTGTTATAACTAATGGTTGTTGAAGATTGAGATTAAGGGACTTGATCTTGATAGAGAGATGAAGGTTTAGAATAAAAGAGAATTATTTTGGGGAAAAAAAACCACAGGGTTCAGAGCTGACTAACTGATGATAGTGACTGTGCATTTATACTAGTTTATGATAAAATAACATGATTAAAAAAATAAGCCAAGGGAGAAAATTAATGAGACAGACAGGTAGCAGTTAGAAAGGGGTCAAGGTTGATATATATGTTAATCAGATTAAAATTCCTCGAAACCCATGATGCAGGGTACATGTAAAATTATTATTTTAAAAATCTAAGCCATGAGTAGAGTCATTGTCTCTAAACTCTGCCACAAAATGATAGGATATTCCATAGTACACATCAAAAAAGGTTTGTCCTTCAGACTTTTCTCCAGAAAGTTTACTTCCTTTTCTCATATCTTAAAAGCTTTAAACTATATTTGTTAATATTTGGCATTTTGCCATGAGCCAGCTCTCTTCTCCCCTTCTCATCTTATGTCACACAGATACCTTTTGCCATTATCTTGTCCTTTACCCCATCTCACATGATCTCCTTCCATTTTGTCTTCTCCAGCAGATTGCTCCTTGTATCATCCCTATACTTATTTATCTTCAGTCTCCCTGTCTATGCTGGCTACTTCTCTACTGTCAACAAACATGCCCATGCCTAACCTCATTCTCAAAAAGTTCTTGATCTACCCATTCCACTAACTACCATGTTAGATCTCTCTTCTGCTTTGTGGCTAAACTTCTTGAGAAAGACTATAGACAAAAGGGGCCTCCACATCCTTTCCTGATCACATCACTCAACTTAAACTGCTCTCTCCAAAGTTATTAATTATTTCTTAGTCACCAAATCTTTGGATAAAACTTCAAGTTGCATTCTTCTTGATCTTTTTAGCTTTTGGCACTATTGAGCATTCTCTTCTCCTTAATGTTGTCTTCTTTCTAGGTTTTAATAACATGACTCTCTTGGTTCTTCTTTTATCTAATTGCTACTACTTGGTCTCATTTGCTGGTTCTTCTTCCAGCTCATGCCTGCTCACTATTGAAGTCCACAGAGCTCTTTCTGGGGCTCTTTCCTCTTCTTCCTTTGTACTATTTCATTTGATGATTTTTACATCTATTTATCAAGCTCTAACCTCTCTGCTGACCTCTAGTCTCACATCTCTGACTGCCTACTGGACATCTTGAAATGAATGGACATTTTAAACTCAACATGTCCAAAACTAAACTCATTATCTATCTCTCCAAACCTTGCCTTCTTCCTAATTATTCTGTTGCTGGTATTACCACTCTTTTAGTAATTTAGGCTTACAACTTAGGTGAGATCCTCAATTCCTCACACTCTCTCATTCCCTACCTTCATTCTTCCCTCCCTCATATCCAATCTATTGCCCAGGCCTGTCCTGTCAACTTTGCCTTCATAACATCTATCATGGCCCCTTCTCTCCTCTGACACTGTCACCACCCTTGTGCAGCCAGAACTATTGCAATAGTCAGCTGGTTGGTCTCCCTGTTGTGTTTCTCTTCCCCCTCCATTCCATACTCCACTCAGTTGTCAAAATGATTTTCTAAAAGCTCAAGTCTAGTCATATCACCCATCCCTGCGTCCACAACTCAATCAGCTTTAATGCCTGTTTTTCCCCTTTTCTAGGATCAAATATATAATCCTTGATTCAAAAACCTTCATAACCTGCTCTCCTACATTTCCAGTTTTCTCACACCTTATAACATCCCATGTACTCCATGATCTAATGACTGTAATGTAGAAAATGGCAGGATGGAATTCCTACAACTGGGTGAGGCTTGACCCTGTATTTTGCAGGAATTCCATCCTGCCATTTTCTACATTACATGACACTAACTTCCTTGCTGATTCTGTAACCAGATAATCCGTCTCCAGACTGAGCATATCCTGGCTGTTCCTCACTGATGGAATGCTCATCCTTCTCATTTCTCTTCTTTCACATCCCAGATATAATCTGTCCTCCAAAAGAAGCCTTTCCCTCTTATTTCTAATGCCTTCCCCCTGTTGATTATTTATAATTTGTACTGTATGTAGCTTGCTTGTACATAGTTCTTTAACGTGTTAACTCCCTTATTAGGCTAGGAGATCCTGGAGAACAGGGACTGCCTTTTGCCTTTCTTGGTATTTCCACTGCTTATCAAGTGACTATTATATTGAATTTATATAGCGATAACAGCTCACATTTCCATCAAGCTGACAGTTTGTGAAACTTAGTGAAGTAGGCAGGATAAAAGGAATTAGCCTCATTGTATAGATTTGGGAACTGAGGCTCAGAAAGGTGAAGTGATTTGTTCAGTCCTCCGGCTACTGAGTGGCAGAGGTGATACTCAAATCAAAGTATTTTGATTCCAGCTCACTAAAAAAGAATACTATTTTAAGTTTGAAATTTCCTGTATTCTATTAGCATATGCTCCTGCTCTCCTTAAGTGAGATTCTCTGAGGAAATATTCAGATGCCCCCACTTCTGCTTCAGGCTCTAAGAAGCCATTATTGCCATTTTTGTCCACTTATAGCTACCTGGAAAACAGGTGCTGAATAATTGGAACACTTGGGGGGGGGGAACAGAATTGGGGGATTCTAGGTGGCCTGAGTGGTAGCTACAGGTAGAAATCCCCCCCCCCCCCCAAATAGACTTCAATACAATGAAGAGATGTCAACAAAGGAACTGAAAAAGTTTTTGACTTCTAGATTGGCTCCATAATCATTTCCATATTGGGGAAAACTGGAGACAATTATATAGAGCCCCTTCACTAACATCTTCCTTTGATGCTTCATCATGGTATAGATGTGACCTTGGGTTCTTGAAGGCTGTGCCAGCACAGTACAATCTCTGGCAGGCCCTACAAAACTGGGAAGGTTTGGAAGAAAGGTCTAGCGCCAGGCTGTCTATCATCCCAGAATCAGCCTTGCTGATTATAGGAAGGTTCATCACCATAAGGTTAGCTAATGACAAACTTTTTTGATCAAAGCAGATTATGAAGCACCATCTACTAAGGACTAGAGGTGTGTGATTTGTGTTAATGAAAGGAATATCTAGCCCCCTGAAACCACAGATCCATGAAATACTAAAGCAGTGTTCAGGGTCATTCCAACCATACCTGGTAAAATTATTTATGTGTGTCCCTGTGTGTGAGATCAACAATCATTTTTTGAATCCCAACTATGTAAGAAATCATTAACTGCAGAGACTTGGAAAATGGAGAAGAAACTTTCCATTTCATATAGTATCACTTTTATTTAATGTTAGTAACAATAGTCTATTCTCTAATATTTTAAAGTTCATGCAACATTTTCCTTATAATAACGTATCATGATAAGTAGTACAAGTATTATCACACTCATTTTACAGATGAGGAAACTAAGGTTGAGGGAATCAATTAACTGATTCAAAGTCAGATGGCTGGTAAATGGAATGTCTGGGACTTGAACCCAAGTCTTGACTCCATGTCTTTCTTTTCTCTCTTTCTACTACACTTAATTGCCAAAGGAATATTCAGGAATGAGACAGATTTTTATTGCTCTCCCATCTATTTTTTCCATGTTGATTCAGCTATGGAATGAATTGATCTTTTAAAAAAATTATCTTTTTAAAATTATCTTTTCCCCCTTTCTTTGATCTTTTTCATTTCCTTCCCCATCTTGAATGAGTGAAATTGGTCCTAAGACACATTATGGACACTGAGCTTACTCCTCAATATCAAATGCAATGTGAAAAGATTTAGAAGTGTGACTCCTATTAAAGTTAATGGGAATCGTGTGGTTAATCCCTCATGCAATGCTTTGAAACTATACCCTTTAGCGATACATATGTACTTTTGGCTGGTTTCAGATTTTTCACCCCAAACACCTTGATTTTCACAAAGATATGTGAAAACATACTTTTGTGTCTGGGGAACATTTGCTTTGCACTTCAAGCATGGAAAATGGTATAACCTGTTAGAGATCACTGTAGGATAAAACCAAGAAAGAACTGAAAATAACTTTCTTTTAAATACATCTTATATATAACTGAGAAAATATATATGTGCGGGGCGGGGGGAGGATACACTCAACCTAATATTACTAGTCAGTTTGTGAAAACATGCTATTAGATGAAATAACATTACTACGGGTAGTTACTGCCACACGAACAATGTTTGTGTAAAGGCAATAAGTAACATACTGATGGTTAGCAAGCTAATTAATGCTCAAGGGAACTAGATAAAATCATCATAGGCCATCACAGGGACACAGATAATATAGTACAAAGCTCTTGTTTGATCAGTAGAAAGCTGAGGCCCAGAGAAATTAAATGACTTTCAAATGGTCATACAACCAATCCCAGGGCTCCTTCCATTAAATTATGAAGCCTCGTTAGCAGTTAGTCAAATTGTGGTATAGTGATGTTTCTCAACTCACTGTCATGTAAAACTGAGTTCTTACGAAATCATATTGGTACAAAGAGGGCAAGATGGAGGAATTCTTGCTGCAGTTTATTCTTATAATGAAAGCTTTATAGTTTCATATGGAATTTCAATAGTAAGAAATTAAGACATCCTCACTGAGATATTATGATCTAAGCAGAGCTGATCCTTTGTAACTATTATGCTAAAATTTCTGTATAGAGTCCTCTCTTGACTTTTCTAGTGCAAGCTGAAACTTATTGGGTTTATACTCCCCATGAAATATTTTGTGGGAAGATTGCTCTTGTAAATTCTAGAACACTAGAAAATGAAGTCCTCTGACAAGAAAATAAAATACTCTCTTCTCCTTCCTTCAAGTCATCCATATCCATCTAGCATTATGGAGGAATTGCACTCTTTTTTCTGAAGCCCTCGGGAATTATATCTTCCTGGAGAAATAAGTATTTTCTCCTTTTAGCACCAAAACTTCTTTTAAATTTAACCATTTGGGTGGAGAGTTTCCTTAAGTCCTCTAGGAAACAAAAATCCTCCACTTTCTTTAATAACAATTCATTTTTATACTGTTTGAAGATTTATAACAATTTTCTCACAAGTGCCTTGTCATATCAGTAGTATATATATATACATATATACATATATATACATATATATATATAATTCTCTCCATTTTACCAATGGGAAAACTGTGATATAGTGAAAAGAGCACTTGACTCTGCAGGTAGAGGACTTGGGTTCAAATCCCTCCACTCATGTTTGACCTGGGCAATAACTTAATATCCCTAAGGCTTACTAATTTGTAAAATGAAGAAGTTGGTCTATATCAGGGGTTCTTTTTTTAACATCATAGACTCCTCAGAATAAGGTTTTAAGATGTGTGTAATAAAATATATCCAATTTTACTGAAATTCAGTTATAAAAATATTTTAAAGGTATGATATAAATATATTTAACATTAAAATATAGACCAATAACTATAGTAATTTCTAAGTAATAATCACTGTACATGATATTTCAAGATATTTACAACAATATAAAATGAAAATATGTGACTTCTACTGGTAACAAAGTTATAGGTACAATAGTACCTATTGTGGCTTATTGCCTACATTTATAATGGAAGAAAATGGTAAATTTTAGTTAGAAGTCAGGGAAAATAAAGATGTGTTTTCTCCCTATTCTATTATCTCTTGGAGTGATGTAATTCCCAAATTAAGAACCTCTAGAAGCCCCTTTCAGCTTTAGATCTATAATTCTATGATGACTTTCCTAACCATGCCATATGATTCCAAGTCTAGTACTTTCTATTCTGCCTCATTGACTCCTAATTAGGCAATAATGAATAAATTTCCTTTATTTTTTTGAAGTGCCAAGGCCTTCATAATTAATGCCAAATATTCTTCCATACTATTTTATTGATGCTTTCAGAAGATGTTGAGGTATAGAGGGCTATTTTTCCCGACTAGTATAAAAATGGTTCTGGACAGCTGTGCTTTTTTAAGTTATAATCTCTGTTTTTTACATTGCTTGCATCCACCTGCAGCGGGTGTACTCTCTAGGAATTGCCCTTTTTCTGCCTTCAGTTTGCTGCTTCTAATCTGTGATGGCCTTGATCACCAAACTTACTAAGACAAGGTATAAGATAAAAAGTAAGTTGGCTCAAAGTGAGGACCAAGGGGTTTTTCTCTGAGCAAAGCAGATACTTTCAACAACAACATTATCCATTTCTGTAATGCTTTATGATATTTAAACATCTATCAGCAACTCTTGAAGGAGGTGATACAACTGCTACTATCATTCCCATTTTTAAAAATGAGGAGAACAGTGCTTAGGGAAGTGATACAATTTGCTCAAAGTCACAGCATAAGTACGGGGTGGGCTTTGAACTTGGTGTCCTGACTCAAAGTCTAGCGCTCTTCCACCACATGATACTTGTTTAGGAGCAGAGCTTGAGGACATCACACTCAGAAGATACCAGCATAGACAGAAAATTGGAACTTGATAGAGCATCAAGCTTGGGAAAGGCCTCAAGAGGCAATTCTCATAATCCTAATGGACAGCATGCTTGTGGATCCCAACTTCTCACACCTGAGATCCTTCCTGATGCAATTCAGGCCCACTTCCTCAATTTCCTCTTTAGGGACTTTAGAGAACAGCTGTTTGCCATGCTCCATGCACATGCTTTCTATCAGACACAAATATGGAGCTATTGACCTACTCTTCTTAGGCCAGATATTTTAATTTTCTATAGTAGTGATGATGGATGTGCTCTTCTCTATCCATATTCTCCTGCTCAAGTCCCCTCCTTTAGGCCAGTGCCTTGTATATGTGAGGAGAATAGGGTCAAGGTTGCAATTTTTAACCATGAAATGAAATGAACTCACTCAGAGCAAGAACCAAATACATAATGACCTAATTAACTGAGGTAGTCAGCTAGAAACATTCATTTATTCAATAACAACTTATTAAGGCCTTTTGAATGACAAAGCTTTCTGCCAGATGTTGGAGGATTGAGAAAAATAATTGAGATATGGTTTCTGTCTTCATGGGGCTTACAGTCTAGGAGAAATGGGGGGAGGGTTTCATGTGTTGACAAGAAAAATCTTTAGATGGCTTGACTTCATTTCTTAAGTTCTGATGCTTTCTAGCTGTGCTACCCCGGCCAAAGCATTTTCTCTTGCTGAACCTTCATTTCTTCCTTTACAAAATGCAGATAATAAAACTTTTTGCTATCCAGTGGGAGGAAAGAAATCTGTCAGTTTTAAAGCTCTATGGAAATGTGTCATTATCATGACATGTACCTGAAATCTCCTGATTTGCCAAATACTTTTTGAGACCTTAATAGAGACTAAGTCTTCCTTTTTTAAGCTCACAACCTTTCTGGTTAACTCCATTTTCTCTCAGCAGCTCTGCAAGACTTTGACTCCAGGGAAGTTAAAAGATAAGAGTAGGGGAGTGGGATGAAGCATAAGCTAATTCCCTGGAATTACATCACCAGGAAGACTGACTCAATTGCGTCTCCTCTTGGATTGGTGGGTAGAGTATTAAACTCCTCCCCAAACCTCCTTTTCTAAAGGCTCACAACTTTCCAGGTAACTATTTTCCATCAGTAGCTCTGCTTGGCTTCTGTTTCTTCCTCTTCCTTAGTATCATTTTATGCAATGCATTCCATAGCACTCAGCACAAGGTCTGGCACAGAGTAGGAGTTTGATAAATGTTTACCAAATTGAAGTTCTTAGCATTCTCTTCACTGTGATAAATAATTTCAATTCTAATTCTTCTTCTTTGAACTCATTTTTTAAAAAATCAATATTTTTTATTACTGGCTCCTAGATCCTCTTCAGATCCTTTGTACAGTGTTCTGGATTATGTCTTTTTGGGGGTGTGGGATGTATCTTCCATCTAGCTAAGGCTGGAAGTGAAGGTGCCACTCATGGGCTCAGCCACACTGACAGCCACTGAGGCTTTGATCTATTCTATTTCCAACATGGACTGGTTCTCCTGTCCTTAGGTAGTCTGATGGCCCTTCTGCTTCTCAGGGTTTACTATACTGGCAAGGACTTAGTGAAGACACTCTATCAGCTTTAGCCCCTCCTGAAGCCCAGAGTACCTAAGTGCTCCAGATCCATCTGCTTCAGCCTCTCTGACAGTAAGGATTCCAGATGTGCCCACCATGCCCAGCTGGATCTAATGTTCTAAGGACTGGATAGTATTGAATATATGTAGAAAACTGTTAAATCAATTAGCTTATTTTAAGTCTAATGACAGTATAATAGTCCCTCAGTTCCATGATTCTCTCCTTTGTTCCTTGAGGAAGTTTATATTAGGTGAAAAGTTATGAGTACAAATGTAATTGCTCTGAGCCTGCAATGAGGAAAATTGATATCATTTAGGCAGAGGTCTGTCTTTCTGCTTAATTTATATTTATGTTGCTCTTTAATTAATCCCTGGCCTCTCTGTGATTGAGGCAAAACTCAAGTTACCAGAAATGTTTGGGTGAAGAAGCAACAGAGTATATCATAATGTCTGCTGATAAGCATGAGGAGAAGAGGGGAAGGAGAAGGTATTTTCTTAGAATTTTCCTCATTTGTGGGGGAGGTGGGTATAACTGTTGCATTAATCTGAGTTTCTGTTTCAAGATATTCTTGGTCCTTCATTTAGAAGAGTAACCAGTGGCATCACAAGGTCTGGTCTTGTCTTGTCTTGTGTGAGCATTGAAATTTTTTTTAAACCCTTACCTTCAATTATAGTGTATTGGTTCAAAGGCAGAAAAATAGCAAGGGCTAAGAAATGGGGCTTAAGCGACTTGCCCAGAGTCACAGAGCTAGGATGTTTCTGAGGCCACAACATTTGAATCCAGGACTTCCCATCTCCAGGCCTGGCTCTCAATCCAGTGAGCCAATTTAGCTGCCCTCTCAAATTGAGGTGGATGAGCAACTGTGAAAAGGACTCAACAAGCCCTCACACAGGAGGTGCTGGTCTTCCCTGAATCCCTGATAGTCTCTGTTTCAGGATACCTGTAAGGTGAATAGCTCTCTTCCATATTTCCTTTCTATTTTTTCTTTATCTTTTTCCTTTAGCTGAATGCCCCTAGGCTACCAGTTCTTTCTAGCTCAGTCATGGATGTCCTTTCTTCATCCTTTCTATTGCTATATCCTATAAATCTCTCCCTAATATTTAACTTTCTGTGGCTTTCATAATATTTCCTAATGTATGACTCTTCCTGCCCTTCCACTCAACCTAATGTGAGGACGCTTTGTGTGCACTTAGTTCTGATTGACTGATCAATCTCACCTAACAAAAGTAACTTCTTTCAAGGGGAGTGAAGCACTTACACTTCTAAGGAATATTATGCTATAATTATTATATTACTTTTGAGATTCTAGTATTAAGGTGGTTGATCAGGCTGATAGAAATTCCATCACAGACCAATGGCAAATGTGGGCCTGAAAGACCTATAGGTTTTAAATGGTGTGTGTGTGTGTGTGTGTGTGTGTGTTGCATAATTCATTTTTTTCTACTCAAAAAAATCCTCCTATGCTTCCCCCCATCAAAGGGGAAAAAGGAAGGGAAAATTTTTTCTTGCTTCTTCCTTGGTTTTATGAGGCATCTATGCCTTTTCAAACATGTATTCCTAGGGAAGGGATTCTTAACTTTTTTTTTTTTTTTTTTTTTTTTTTTTTTGGTCAGGAACTTTGGCAATCTAGTGAAGTTTATGGAACCTTTCTCAGAATAATGTTTTTTTCTTCTTTTCACTTTTAATGAATAATAGTGATGAAGCTTTTTTCATTTTAGTGGGTATGCTTTTGTTCATATGAAAGTCAACATATTATAATATATATAATAAACAAAAAATTAAGGCAAATGGAACATAGTGATGAAAAAACAAAATTGTCAACAATAATAGCATGACAAGTTAAATTTTTTTGTCATTTCAGCTATCAGAATAATGTTTTAAATATATAATATAAAATACATAGAATTACAAAGGAAAGCAAAAGTTAATGTAATTTTTTTCCCCATCAGAGTTCATGGGTCATCTGAAATCTATCCACACATGCCTTGGGAATCCATGGACTCCCCAGGTTAAGAATGTTTGGCATTAGGGATTCCTTAGCTTAATATTTTAAGATCTTCTGATGTAATGGATAAAAAGGGGTTTTGATTGGGTAAATATTGGGTAAATATTTGATTGGTCGCCAGGAGATTGAACAATTATCAATCCCCAATTAAAGAATAACCTCAAGTTAAAATGCCTTTTATGGAAAATTTATTTACAAATGAGAAGAGGAAGAAGAAATAAGGAAATAAGAGAGAAGATAAGATAGGATAAGTAATCTAACACATTAGGTAATTTGCTCTGATCCCCTAGTTCAGTGGTTCCCAAACTTTTTTGGCCTACCGCTGTTGTGAGGAAGATTATTTAGTATTAGTTACATATAGTTTATATGGACCTAGCAGGAAGGGCTGGAGGATCCCAAGATGGAATGAAGGAGCAGAAAGTAGGGCTTGTGCTCTGGGAGAGACTCCATTAGTGGTTGGCACAAACTGTTGCTAGCCCTGGGAGATCTCAGAGTCAAGGAAACCCTGCATCCAGATTCCCTGGGATCCTGAGTGGTGGAAGTTTTCAGCAAGTGGACAAGACCTGCAGAGCTGCACCAAGTGGAGAAGGGTTTGGGATCTGGTGGACAGCATCTCAAGCACACTCTCTCTACTTGGGTACCTTTGATCACCTTGGCTCTTGTCATCCTGTGATCATCTTTGGATTACTGTGAGAACCCTCAAAGCCACCCTCAGGCCCTTTAGCTGGGCTGGTCAAACCTGGCTGGAACCAGGTTTGAAGCAGCCTTCGCAGTGACTCCAGTACTGCTCCTTTGGGCCCTGCCTGGCTTAGGACATTTAGATTAGAGTAGTCAAGTCCTCCCCTTGCCCTGTGTTTTGCCCTTTAGATTTTAAGTGTAGAATCCCCTATCCTATCTTTTATTTAGTTATATACAATTAAACTGTTTAAAACTTTTACCTTGCCTGCTGGTTCCATAGACCCTGGCCTAGGATGAGCTGGGTGACCATTGGGCCAACAGCCATTCTTGACAGTTACCAGCTTAGTAACCTTGGTCTCCCTAACCTGATTGGTCCTGTCTCTCCTTCAACCCAGTGTGTGTACGCACAAACCATTTAGGTCACATTTTAACATCCCTGGTGCCCCGTCTTTTACACTGCCCCCTTTTCAGAAAAAATATTACTTATCCCCCTGGAAATTAATTTTTTTAAATTTTAATAGCAATTAATAGGAAAGATAAATGCACCTGTGGCCATTACCACCTCTTGGATCACTACAGCACCCACCAGGGGGCAGTGGTGCCCACTTTGGGAATCACTGCCCTAGTTTAATCCAGGTAGATCTAATTAACCATCAGCTGAGGGAAATCCAGCCTTGATCCCAAGGCCAGAAACTCAGAAGGCCAGAGACCCCAGGGCTGAAGGGCCCCGAGGCAAATGAAGCAAAAGCTTCAGTCACAGAGTCTCTTTGAAAGGGAAATTCCTTAAGAGAAGTTCAGAAAGATTCAGTCTTTACACTCACCATGTGGAATTCCAAAAGGAAGATTTAAGAACAGTATCACCAGCTTCAGAGCTCCTTCAAGTCCTGGTCACCAACCAGAAGAGCTCCTTCAGGTCCCATTCACAAACCAGAAGCCCTGGGACCCAGCTGACTGAGGTCGCTTTTTAAAGGGGCCTCTTTTGTGTCACTTCCTGTGGCCTCCTCTTAGTTTGCATGTTCAATCACAACAGACACTTTTCTTAGGACTGCTCCAGAGGCAGTAAGTAAATTCTGATTTGTTACTCATTCTAGGACACGTGGATTATAGACCACACAACTTGTGAGTTAAATGTAGATGTTTTCACCTTTGGTGATTAAATCTAAAGATGGGCAGGGTAGATTTAATCTAATTATCACACTGAGCCCAGTCAACTTTTCCAACCTTATCTCCTATTGCCTTGCTACAGGAAACCTTTGCTCCTGCCAAACTAGTCTGTCTATTCTCTGTCCTGAAAAAGTTCTGCACATTCCTAATCTTTGCCTTTGTTTATATTACTTCTTGATCTAATGATGCACATGCCTCTGTTTTCTACTCCATGTCCCAGATCATATGAAGCCTTCTTTGACCATTCTCATTCACAATTATCTTTCCATCATCTGAATTACTTATACCAGTTGTATTTCCTAATGCCAAGATATTTCCTTTCCCACTTTCACCTCTTAGAATACCTAGCTTCCTTCAAAATTTAGCTCTTGCTATCTCCTCCAGGGATCTCTCCTGTTCTCTCATCCACCTACAAGATTGCCTTATATATATATTTTGTATTTACTTGAAATAAGTAAAATAATGTTTGTAAAACTCTTATCACAGTGTCTATCAACTAGTAGGTGCTTAATATGTATTTTTTCCACTTCCCTTCCCTACTTATGTATGGATATGTGGTTTACACTAATGGAATAAAGCTCCTAAGGAGCAGAGAATATTCCAAGTTTGTCTTTGTATCCCCATTGCTTTCCATAGTGTCTCTGGCACACAGCAGGCATTTAATAAATGCTTAATGATTGGATGAATGATGAACTTAACTAGTGCTAGGAAAATACAATATTTGGTAAAATGGAATAATGTTAGTACTATAGGAAACGTTTAAAATGCAAAATGAACTGGATGTGAAGTTTTCAGTATTTAAAGTGGAGTTTGGTTATGATGCATTAGCTGCATTAATGTTAATGAGGCTAAAATGGAATAATTTTATGTGGGTTATGCCAAAGGACTGAGTCAACTATTTTTGAGTAAAGATGTTTTGTCTCCTCACCTAAGGGAAGAGAGACATACAGTCCCATCAGTATCTTATCTAAGTCTGTCTTTCTGGAATACTGCATAAGGTTTTTCATGTGGCAGATGTTCAATAAATATATTCATTTAATTAAGAGAGTTCAATGAATAATTTTGATTCTGTTGACAATTTTCCTTCAAGCAAAAGACATCAATGAAGTTAATTGATAATCCTTGCTCCTTACAGGGGAGAGGGGATATTTTAGGCTTTGTTCAACAAAAGCATTGAAATTCACTACAAGTTGCAGACCTTGTTGGTGGCTGAAAGTGTAGGTAATTTGTTTCACTATTCTGTGGTTTATTATTGATAACATTTAGACTTGAACTGGGGTAGGCCTCAGGACAAGTAAGCAGAAAAAGTTTAAAGATACTTCAATCTTGCCCCTTCCATTTAATTTAATTTATTTTTCCAGTCATTCCATAGACATTTATGAATTACTTAATGTGTACAAAGCATAGAGCAGGTACTTAAGAGGAATACAAAATGTAGCTAAAATACAGTCCCAATTCTCATGGAACTTATAGCCAAGTAGGGAGATAATTTGGAAAAGCAATTAACTACAAAGCATTATATTACTTGATGAGACCATTAGTAACAGACTATGTTGTGATGAGGAGGCACAAAGGAAGTATAAAGACTATGGGTGAGGCGGTATAAAGGGAAAGGTCTTTGGAAGCTGTAGGGAGGAGAGAATCATGGAAGGCTTTCGCAGTATCTTAATGTTTACCCAACTTAAAAGTTCTTTGAAGACATGGTCTACTTTATATATTTTTCTTGTAAAACTTCCCTTATTCCCTGTTTCCACTTCCACTCCACGCCATGACCATAAGTGCTTAAATTAGGTATATGTTCTCAGTGCGAACAGAAGACTTGTTGATGAATTCAGTTCCCAAAGAAAATCCATGTGAACAATGGAGGAAATTGGTGGATGGGTGATATGAGCCTCCCTTCCTCCTTTTTCTCCTATTCTCACCCCACACCTATCCCCTAACCAGGGCCATTTGCACATTCACTCTTTTTAAAAAGAATCCCCAGGCTGTCTTCCAATAGAGGCCCTGTTTTCTTGCAAATTCAATTCATTTCTTCTGACAGCACTAAGAGAATACCCCAGCCACAGGAGCCAATCCAGCTGCAGTCAACCTCTGAGTAGCAAAAACATTTAACCCAAGGAGCTTTTATAGAGTAAATGAGAGGCTTTTTGGCAAAATATGCCAAAGGGGCACCAAACCCCAGTTGAACAGTTTCCCAGGGAGGCACAAAAAGTCTTGTACATATGTAGCCAAGATGACAGTAAAGAAGAATGGTCCTAGTGCAGCCTTGGATTTTCTCAGTGTCCCCAAAAGTGACCAGACTAACTCATTTAGAAAGTATTCAGAAAGTGACTGTCAAATAAAAGAAACTAAAATACCTCATGGAAGGACCTTTCCTGAATTCAATACAGATAGGGTGTCATTCAAAATATTTCAACAGACAAATATAAAATGGCTCCCAAACCAGAAAGGTTAATCCAAACAAGTTCCTTATGAAGCTCTTCAAAGCAATAGAACTCAATGCACTGAGACACCAGGCAACCCCTGCTGATGAATATTCAGCTGAGGGCTTTTTCCCTCCTCCTTCCTACTGTGGTTCACTGCCGATTCAGATATCAAAACTTCAGAAAGAAAATCCCAGCCCTGTGATTAATCATGGGCTGTCACAGTTTTCCATAAGGCGCAAATTTATGGTAATAAAACTGTCAAAACTAAGGTGATACAGGTCGCTTGGTTTAGTGGCTGGAGGAGACTCTTGTGAGACACAGAAAACAAATATGATGAGTGATTGAGCTGCTGTCTTGTTGACCCTTATAAGATCCAGAAATAATTGTTTTTTAAACAAGAAGTTCCCTATCCCCTCCCCACCACTGCCATGGAGGAAAAAACACATCAAAGAGAGTCTTGAATCTAGAACTAGAGAACATGGGTTTGAATCTTGATTGTGCTACTTACTAGCTATCTGACTAGGGCAAGTCTCTTATTTTTTCTGTGCCTCAGTTTCCCATATGAAATAGCTAACATAGCAATTGTATTTCTATGGTGCCTCAAGATTTGAGCTGTACTGGGCCAGTAATGTCAGACTCAAATAGAAAGGGATCCCTGCAGGTGGCATATTGACTTAGAAAACCACAAATGAACATTATTTATGTTGAATTATATTTTCATTTTTTCATAAAGCATTTCCCAATTCCACTTTAACCTGCTTTTGTAGGCAGTGAGTAGGTTTAGTGTTTGAAACCTCTGGACTAGATGTTATCTGAATTTCTTTCTATTTCAAAATCCTATTGAACCTATATACTCAAATATCATTTGGGCTATAGCTAAGAACTGTACTATAAGTATTGGGTTCAAAGCTTGGAGACAATAAGGCACAGTTTAATTATTTTAAAGAGGGAATTGTGTATGCTACAGAATTTCAGAGAAAATCCTAAAAAGGCTGATTTAGTTTACTGGGAAGTTGGTAGGTGGTGGCAGGCTGTGGAGTTCAATATTTCATTACTTTAGACCACATCTAGATAAATATGTTGCTACATTTTAGGAGGGATTTTTGATAAACTAGAGTGCAACAATTATAGGGTAATAGAAGTGGTGAGGGAATCAGAGGGAATAATATCAAAGATCAACTGAAGGATCTGAGGGTAAGCTGAGGACATTATATCTTGAAGAAGAGATTTTGAGGGCTTGTGTTAGCTATCTCTAAATATTTGAAGGGGATCACATAGTTAAAGAATTAGACATTCTAATAGATCCTAAGACCGGGGGATGTTATAAGAGGCAAATATGAACTCAGTATAAAGAGTATTTAACCATATGAACAGAGCTGTCCAGCAATGGAATGTACTGACTCCTGAAGTAGTAAGCTCCCTGTCACAGAGAGCTATAAATAAAAGCTGAGTATATATGACAGCGATATTATAGAATCTATATCTGTTTCAGGTTGTAGTTTAATTAAATGACCACTGAGGTCTTTTTTAACTGTCTAATATTTTCTCTCCCATTGGACATTTTATATACACAACATATATGTATATATGGTTGGTTAATTATTTTCCTTTGTTTGAAGAAGACCAAAATAATATCACTAGAGATATCTCTTGGCTCACAATAAATTGGATTTAAGTAAGGCAGAGCTGTGCAAAGTCAATGGCCTCATTCTCTCTTCCAGAGTCATGCAAGTCCAGCAGCAAGACGAAAGTCAAGATGATTTGGTGATGCCCTGGGATACAGTGGATGACCTTGGCTTCTTTGAAGGGGTGTACAGGGAAGACTGGTACCTGCAATGTGAGGGCTTGCCTACCCTTCTTCAGAGCTGCTTTTCTCCTTTGGTGTTCACTTTCTACACAGCTCTTTCCTACGGCTCCATTTAGCATGTGCAGAGGCCAAGCCCCAGTAAACCTTTTCAGCAGTCAGGGTAAGCCAGGTTGAGGGTAATGGACAGGTCTCAAATCTGTTGTTGAGTTATGAGAGCGTCCATATTCCTCCGGCAGAATGGGTGGATATAAATAATTTGCTCTAGCAGAAGGAGGTGGAAAGGGGTGCTGTGGATTCATTTCCAAGTGAAGAATCTCCATTTCCAGTTTTGAAAATGAATACAAAGAACTATTAAAAGGTAATGTTCGCTAGAACCTGATTGTATTTTATTAACCTGGCCTTTATTAACCATGGAGTTGCCTGCCAAGAGGCAGCTCCATGCATCTCAGAACTCACTGGCAATCTCTTCTTTATATCCCACTAGCAGGTACAGAAGCAGGAGTACAAAATTTAGAGTTCAAGGACCTGGGGTCAAATGAATACCACTGGGATCAAGTTAAAGGAAAGTAAATTTCAGGTTAATATAAAGAAGATCTTTCCAAAGTTTATTGCTAACAACAGAATGGCCTAATATATAAGGGGCGGGGGGAGTTCTCTGTCACTAGAGATGTTAAAGAGGATGCTGAAAGACCACCTTTTAGGGATGCCATGGATGAGATTCCTGCATTGGGTGGGAGACTGGATTAGATGCCCTTTGAGTTCCTTTACAACTCTTATGATTTAATCATTCTATGAATTCTAGTTTTGCTATTTAACATTATATGACCTTGGGCATGTAAGTCACTTCAGGCCTAAGATGTTGCATCTACAAAATGAGAGACCTGAACCAGATTATTTCCAAGTTCCATTTCAGCCTTAAATTCCATAATCCTTTAACGAGTTTAAGGCAACATCATAATGAGTTTGAACAAGATGGTCCAAAGAGTGCGCTTTCGATGGCTGGTGTTTATCCAGCTGTTTCAACCCTCAGTTGTACTGGGGAGCATGCCACCCAGTGTGAGAGCCCATTGCCACCCAGGCTTTTCGTTAAGCAGGTTCCCATACCTGGTAAAAGTCTCAAGCAACTTCTATATTCACCTTTCTCTTATATTCTAATGAGGACCTCTGTTTAGACAGGAGTTTTTGCTTTGAAAATTACAGTAATATTCCACAAGCAGGTTAGTGAGATTAGCCTTAGAGGAAAACAGCCAAATGAGTTGACCCCTGGAGATAAAGTAGTTACTTGACTTTCAGATCAAAGCTAATGATGCAGTCTGGTGGTATACTTGAAAATCAGGAGATCTGGTTTTGAATCCTGCCTTTGACAATTAATAGTATTAGGAAGCCACTTTATCTCTCTGAGCCTCAAATATAAAATGGAGATAATTATACTTGGACCATCTGACTCACTTGGGTATTGCGAAGAAAAAGTACTTTTAGAGGTCACAGAATTAGAGCTAGAAGAGATCTTAGAGTTCATCTAGTTTAACCCCTTCATTTTACAGGTAAGAAAACTGAAGCCAATGTCTTTAAGTGCTTTGTTCAAGGCAAATCAGGTAGTAAAGAGTAAAGCTGAAATTCAAACCCACATTCTCTTCTGTGGTTCTAATGCTAATTCTTTCTGCCATGTTATTCTTTTTTTTTTAAATTTTTTAATTAAATTTTGTTTTGAATCAATTTAGACTTTTATTTTTTAGTTTTTTTACATGATTCATGTTTTTACTTTCCCCTTCACCCCCTTTTGCCCCCCCCATATCCAACACGCATTTCCACTGGTTTTAATACATGTGATCAGTCAAGGCTTATTTACATATTATTGATAGTTGCATTGGTGTGGTCATTTAGTGTCTACATCCCCAACATGTCCGCATCAACCCATGTGTTCAAGCAGTTGTTTTTCTTCTGTGTTTCCACTCCTGCAGTTCTTCCTCTGAATGTGGGTAGTGTTCTTTACCATTAATCCCTCAGAGCTGTCCTGTGTCATTGCATTGCTGCCAGTACAGAAATCCATTACATTCGATTTTACCACAGTGTATCAGTCTCTGTGTGCAATGTTCTCCTGATTTTGCTCTTTTCACTCTGCATCAATTCCTGGAGGTCTTTCCAGTTCACATGGAATTCCTCCAGTTTATTATTCCTTTGAGCACAATAGTATTCCATCACCAGCATATACCACAATTTGTTCAGCCATTCCCCAATTGAAGGGCATACCCTCGTTTTCCCGTTTTTTGCCGCCACATCTGCCATGTTATTCTTATTCAATATGGTGAAGAAGTTTAAAAAACTATAGCACAACTATAGTGAAAAGGCAGTTAGGCAGCACAATGAATAAACTGTTGGGTCTGGTGTCAGGAAGACCTAAGTTCAAATCCTATCTCAGACACTAGCTAGGTGGCCCTGGGCAAATGACTTAACCTTTGTCTCAGTTTCTTCATCTATAAAATGGGAACAATAATAGCACCTACCTCCCAGGGTTGTTGTGAGGGTAAAATGAGAATGTTTAAGCACTTTCATTTTGTAAACCATAAAGTATTACATGGAGGTTATTATTATTATTAAACAAAAGGAAAAATTGAAGCAAAACCTGGAAAACTCTCCTACTAATTTTAGTAAAACAATCATTCAACACTGGAAAATGTTTCTTAAAGCAATCCCCATCTGGGAAAGGAAGGATTAGGCAAGAACAATCAGTCCTGAGCTATATGCTTCAGACCAAAAATAAATCAGAGAACATGTAAAGTAACGGGTGATTTGCTCTTTCTTTCTCATCTTTATTGTTTTCTGTGGAACTGCTCTATGACTAGAATTCAGAGTATGTGCTTGCCGAAAGCCCATCTCGAATTTTCTGGATTGGGTACAGAAGAGCACAAAAGATCCTAGTTGGAAGAGGCTTTGGAGGTGGATGGCTTAGTCCCACTTGGAATAAACAGGGATCCCCAATAAGGGATCCTTGGTGGAGAGACTGATTAGTGCAGATTTCCTGGGAATCAACAGAGTCTGCAGCTTAATGACTTAGGGAATGATTGCCAACACTGAAAAATATTTGTTCTCAACTCTATTTGTCAGGATACCCTCTCCACCTTTTTGGGAAACAGAGCCAGGATATCTTGTCTTGTTGACATTATGAAAATATCTGTTAAGCTATTAAAAAAATGACTCTGAATGAAATGGAAAAGTCTAATTTGTTATGCAGGCAGTCTAAATTAACATAAAAGAATGTAAGAACTTGTTTTGGGATGCTAGGCCAATCGGAAATTTTATCACTCAGCACCTTAACTGAAACCTTGCCAAATGTTTCTGGCAAGGAAGTAGTTCACACTTGCCTAGGGCAGGTTACACACAGATAACTCTATTTGATTTCATGTGAGTCTTCGAGCCTTTCAACAAACAACTCAGTGGGGCTGGGAACAGCTCCTTCCACTCTTAGAAAGTAAGTTGATGATTATGGCAGATCTTTGACTGGTCTACTAGTTAACAATTTATGTTGTAGTTTGGGCTAGGGATGGGGAGGATTATCTTAGAAGTCTTGCAAGATTTCTCAAATATGCCCCATCACACACCCCAATTTACCTCCATCAAAAAGCCTCAACCCAAAGCTGCCAAATTGCAGTTGAAAATAATAATACAGATGATATTGTGCCTTGCATTTCTCAGTGGTTCCTCACAATGACCCTGTGAGGTTAATAGTGTAAACATGTCACCTTGGGCACCCTTAACTAAGTCTTAGGTGCCTCATCCATAGATGAGATAACTCTTGTATTATCTGTCTTGGGAGTAGGGGTACAGTTGGAGTTAGGAAAGCTTATTTTCCTGAGTTTGAATCTGGCCTCAAACACTTATTAGCTATGTGACCCTGGATAAGTCACGTTACCCTGTTTGCTTCAGTTTCCTCATTTGTTAAATGAGCTGGAAAAGGAAATGGCAAACCACTCCAGTATCTTTGCCATGAAAACCCCAAATAGGATCATGAAGAGTCAGACACGTCTGAAATGACTGAACAACAACAATGACAATTATCTATCTTGTAGGACTGTTAGAAAAACTAAGGTTTTTGTAACCTCTATAATTTTGTGGAAATGTAAGTTCTCATTTTTGTGCAGCAAGAGGTGACATGGTGTGGAAGAACATACACTAGACTTCAAATCAGGAAACCTGGGTTCAGATCCTTATTCGTTAAGCCACTTTCTCATGCTGTAACCTTGGGCAAATTACTTAACATCTGTATACCTCAGTTTCCCCACTGATGTTACGAGAATACTGTTTGTCTTCTCTATCTTATATGGTTTGGAAAAGGTAAGTTCTCTGCACACCTTTTAGTGCTAAAAAGCTATTTGTAGCTTCCTTTATTCCTGCCTGGACAGATGTGGAAAGAGCTTCAGAGAAGTAAAATAACTTGACCAAAGTCACAAGGAAATAGCAAAGTTGGGACTCTAATCCTGGTTCTTGTGTCTGCTGCCCCGTACGCAAGGTGCCAAGTGATGGGAGCTAAGCAATTACCATGGAGTTGCTGGAGCAGCTGCTTACTCAGCAGGGATACCTGTGAAATGTATATCCCAAGTAGCTCATGAGTGAGTATGACTATTTCTTAGAGAGATATTCATTTGCAATGATGACAATGGGATGCAGTGTGCATTTCCACAAAGAAGGCAGTCTGTTCTTGGCCCATTTCCCCATCAGGATGTACAGCAGAGCAGGGTTTTCTGTAGCAAAGTGAGAGCATGAGCATTCTGCCTTGCTATGCTTCTGGCATTTATCAACTGTGCTAATACCAGCCTTCATCAGATGATCTGGGGTCCAATAAATTATACACAGGATCTTCTGGCTTCATGTGGGTCTTAGAGCCTGGGCAGGCTTACTGAATGCAATCTTTTCTACACCGTGTACTCAGCTCCAGGTCCCATTACTAATGCTATGATTCAGTTCTCTGTGTCTCAAGCTCATTAGTTTGTCTACTTTGCAGTTAACTGATGACAGAAGGAATTCCCTTTCCTTTCTCTCTAGAAAACCACAAGTTGCAAATGTGAACCACTTTCAAATATATTGGGGGAAAAAAAGTACAGAATCTTCTTGATGCTGACATGAGTCTTTCTTTAATGCTGTGGGTGCCAGAAGTGGTAGCACTATGTGTCCTTGAGGATTATTTTCCTATAATTCTGAGGCTTGATACCAAAACAAGGGCAGCCCATTTAAAATGGAAAGGAGAATGTGTGAAAGGAAATAATGTGAAATAAAGCTAGAAAGGGAAGTGGACGTTGTTGAGAAGGGTGTTAAATACCAGACTGAATCACTCAATAAACATTTATTAAATGCCTACTATGTGCAATGCACTGTGTTAAGTGGTGGGAATAAAAAGAAATATAAATGATAGTCTCTTGATCTCAAGGAGCTCAAGTCTAATGGGAGTAACAACATGCTACTATATAAAAACAAGCTACATACAGGTTAAATTGGAGACAATCAACAGAAGGAAGTCACTAGAATTCAGGGGGATCAAGTAAAGCCTCTTTTAGAAGGTAGGATTTTAGCTGAGTCTTGAAGGTTGCTTGATGAGCTCTTTTTTTTGGAGGCAATAATAAGTTACAGAAAATTTCAGAGTGAGGCAGTGGCAAGGTCAGATTTGTGGTTTTAGGAATATCAGTTTGGCAGCTATGTGGCTGAAGGATTGGAGAAAGGTGAGTCTGGAAGCTAGAATACTAATTTGGAAGCTTCTGCAACAGTTTAGGTGAGAGGAGATATTAGACAGAACTGGAGAAACTAAGTGGCAAGAAAGGGGGTGAATGTGAGAGACAGTAGAGAAAGAGAATTGACTAGATTTCACACCTTACTGGCCATAGCAGGTAAGGGGGGGAGAGTCAAAGAGAACACCAAACTTGTGAATCTGTGTGACCATCAGAATGATGGTCTTTTAATACAAATGAGCAAGTTTGGAGATGGTATAATAATTATAGTTGTTACAAATAACGATGATCTTTTGTATGTGTGCTTTCTAGTTCAAGAAGAGATTTCACATTACTTTTCTCATTTGATCCCCATAAAAAGATTTTAAGTCAGAGATTTTTTTCCATTCTGCAGGTGAGGAAACAGATTCAGAAAGGGGAAATAACTTCCCCCAAGGTCACAAAGCCAGTAAAATGAAGAGGTAGGACTTGAAAAATAGGTCTTGTGATGTCAAACATTATGTTCTTTCTATTATGTAGCAAGGGAGGGAGCACATGGGAATGCATGCCAAAGAGATTTCCTTAATCCCAAATTATCCCAGGACCTAAATCTCCTACACAGAAAAAAGTTTGGTACTTATGAAACTGACTGGAAAGGGACATTTCTTAGAGCAGCTTTGTTCTCTAGAAAAGAGATCTTTAATTCCATGTTGTTGATGAACTATTAAGCATTACAAATTATTTTGTGAGTTATCCTATCACTAGTCAGGCTTCGGTCTGTCTCTTTGCGACCTCTGTCTCTTTACAACATTCATTCATTACTTCTGGTTCTACCCTTATGGGGCCAAGCAGAATCTCTCTTCTTTCATATCCTTTTGGACCCTTGTGGACAAAACAGTTTTTTGTGGCAAGCCATCTTTTTTTCCAGGAAAATCATTCCCAATCTCTCCAACTACTTCTAGTATGACATGCTCCCAAGTCCCCTTAATCTTTTGTTTAGCCTCTACTGGACAGGCTCCAACTTGTCCACATTTTCTTATAGATCATGTTGGAGAAAGCTTAGAACTCTGAACTCAAGAGCCTGCAACAGAAGTCTTGCCATGAAGATTTCCACCTTCTTTGCATTTGATACCAATTGCTTATTAACTGCCACCTATAGAAAGGTAAGCTTAAGGGCCCAAAGAGTGGTGGTAACCTCCAGACCACTGGTCTTATTTAGAGAAGCATCCCCTATAAATGACTTGTCACCATTCTAATTGTGAAATAAAGCTAGAAAGGGATGTGGGAGTTGTTGGCTGTGTTACAGCCATTACCAATTCAATGACTACAACTCCTGATGACTTAGAGGGAAAGTTCTCTACACCAGAGTTCTTGGCACTATCAAATGAATCAACATCAGAAACAGATAAAATTTTTATCAGTAAAAATGACATTAAAGATTATTCATTACCATTTGTTTTGCTTCTATACCCCTAAGGACCTTGAAAGTTTTCCATCTCATTTGGAGCCAAAACCTCATATATATACATATACATATGTATGTATGTATGTATGTATGTATGTATACCCCCTCCCCCCCATTAGAATGTGAGATCCTTAAGATCAGGAACTGTCTCCATTTATCTTTTTGTATCTCCAGTGCTTTGCACATAATCAATGCTTGTTTGCACCTTCTCTCCCTCCCTTCCTTAATTCCTTCCTTCATTTCCTCCTTTCCCTTTTCTTTCTTTCCTTCCTTCCTTCCTTCCTTCCTTCCTTCCTTCCTTCCTTCCTGGCAACCCAAACTACAGGAAATATTGTAGATATGGTCTCANCTTAATTCCTTCCTTCATTTCCTCCTTTCCCTTTTCTTTCTTTCCTTCCTTCCTTCCTTCCTTCCTTCCATCCTTCCTTCCTTCCTTCCTTCCTTCCTTCCTGGCAACCCAAACTACAGGAAATATTGTAGATATGGTCTCATCAAGACAGAGAAGAGGATGGTAATTGTAGACCTTGTAATAGACATTGCATTTTTTTGACAGAGGTTACATCCATGGAGCATGAGTAGAAATGGATCCATGGGACCATACCATGGAATATGCTCGAGGAAGGTTGGCACTTTGAGAAGAAGAGGAAAACCTTTTATTGACCTGCTGAGCAGGAAAAGCTACTAACTCAATGAATCTTTAAAAATGAGTGGTCCTATCCCACCCCCAGGACCCTTTTTCTTCCATTCAATGTAGATCATTGAGTCTATTCATGCCCTTCCCCCACACCAGTTTCTTGGCAGATGAGAACATGGCAACTAAATAAAGTTCATGTCTTCTCTGGACATCTACAGTTGTGCCACCTCCTCTTGGGTCATCACCTCTACTCCCTTCTTTCCAGAAAATTGGACTCTTCCTCCTGGAATCTCCCTGGGCTTAAACAGGCCACCTTTGGCCTTACTTTGCTTAGTTCTTGCCCTCTATAGCACTCCCTGGATATCTACTATTGCAATGAGAGATATTTAAGGGCAGTGGAACATTTTTTTAATTGTATACTCAGCTTGTTGCACTGTCTCACCTATAGTAAGTGCTTCATAAATCTAGCTATTATGCCTAGGTAAAGCTAAGACTGGGTCCCAAAGTCTTAGTTATCTCTTCTGCTATAGGTGGTAAATATCAACCAGTGTCTGGTCTTGATGATGACTTGTGAGTCCTTGAGTTCCAGAGCTCCCTGGCACCCCCTATGCATCTACTAGAATGGTCCTTGGAAAGGAGGACAACTGTTGGTTGGAGGATAAGTCTAATTCCTGGTCTGACTTACTAGAACTAAGATGAAATGTAAACTGTCTATCAGCAGTCCCATAGATTATTTCATCTGAGAGAGAAATAAGAGTAATTTTAAGTTACAATTTTATGTATCTGTCAATATAGACTTGTGAGGCTTCTATTTTTATAATCCTTTGTGGGGAAGAAATAAATAGCTGTCCTATACTAGAGTATATGAGTAACTCATTTGAAATACTCTAGATATGAACCAAAACCTGATCTTTTAAGTAATTTTCCCTGGGTATGATATAAAGGACCAAAGCATATGAGAAAAGGAGCTTGATCCTTTCCTTTAGAGGCTAGGCTCCCCCATGATTGAAGTAGGTCTTTATTTGCATAGGACTAAGTTGTGGAGACCTTTTTGATGAAGAGACAGAGATAGAAATTGCTTCAGTCCCAGCAGTAGTTTGTGCTTGTTATACTTCTACTAATGCAGCCTGTGACTGAATTAGCTTTTCTGAGGGGTTGCTATGTCTTAGTTCTAAAACCCATGTTCACAAGAAATGTTGTCTAGCTGTTTCTTTAATCCTTTATTGGGTAATTGATTTTTTTCTTATGTGTAGGACTTAACATTTATTCATGTTATATCTCACCTATCATTCTAGCTTGCTGAGATCTTTGGTGAGGAAGGGGGCATGGTGAGATAGCCAGAGAGTATCATGCAGGCCTAAGCCCCAGAAAAATAAAGCAAAAATTCATCCATAAGAAGTGTAGGACTAAGAGGTAGAGTCCAAAGTTCTGCTGGGGTAAAGGTCGCAATGGTGGTCCATGTAGAGAAAGCAGGAGCATGCAAAGTCAAGCAGGGACTGCATCCTCATAGCATTTAACATATTTTAATTTGTGTTGCATAGTTTGTGTAGAGGGCAATAGAGATGTGCATGGTGAATAGAAGTAGGCTACAACTTATAACCAATGTTTCAATGTCATATTTATCTGTGTATGTCTGATTCCCCTCATAAGCTATGAGTTATCTAAGGGCCATGGTCAAATCTTAGCTTAGTACACTGTACAACTAGTGCTTCCTAAATGTTTGTTGGCTGCCACATGTCAAATGAATCTCTTCAGAAACCCATTTTGAGCTACAAGCTCCTATAAACAAGGTCTCAAAGTCAAGTGAGGCCTCTCATATTGGTGCTAACTGAGCAGATAAAATGATGAAACCATTAAATAGAAAAGCTCTATTTAGGAAGACTCTGTTTAGCAAGTATGCAATTTTCCATGAGCCATTTCCCTTAATGCTGATGGAAGGTCTCTTATCTGGATGCCAAGGCTCCAACAGGAGAAGTGAGGACTTCTAGGAGTTCCAGATTTTTTTAGAAATCAGATTTGGGTGGTAGTAGGTGAGACAACATGAGAAACATTTCTCACAGATTCCAGAAAGGAAGAAAAATTCCACCCACTACTAAGGTCACTACTGGAATGAGGTTCCTGTTTATGTCTCATCTTGATCACTTACAGATGAATCCTTTCTTTAGAGGTATGGCTCAGATTTAAAAAAAAAGTTATTACAGTGTTTCACCAAGAGCAGCTACTTCAGTGACTAAAAATTGGCTAGGAAAGTGACAAATTCACATAAAAGATTATAGTGTCATGTAGGGGAGAGAATCCTTCTCATTTTAGCCCTAGGATGAGCTCTAGCTTCTTTCTTTGGATACAAATGCAATGCAAATCATCTTCTTCTTCTTCTTCTTCTTCTTCTTCTTCTTCTTCTTCTTCTTCTTCTTCTTCTCCTCCTCCTCCTCCTCCTCCTCCTCCTCCTCCTCCTCCTCCTCCTCCTCCTCCTCCTCCTCCTCTTCCTCCTCCTC